>NW_025999900.1:62597556-62632950 GCF_001458135.2 Marmota marmota marmota | reverse complement strand
CCCCCCCCCCACACACACACACTCGGCTTCCTCTCCTGGCTCTCCAGCCCTTCCCTCCAGGCCAGAACTGGATTCTCATCTCCTGCATCCCAGGCTGGGGACCGGGCCCTCCTCGTTGAGTCTGGTGGGAGTGGGTGGCCAGGTCCACGCCTCTGCACGCCCCCTCCTGGGAAGCATGATCCCTCGCTGTCATTTCCATGTGCCTGGGGTTCATGTGTGTGGTTCCTTGAGTCCTCGTCATCTTACCAGGGAACCATTCTCAGAGGCTGCCCTGCCCCAGGGGGTGGGAGGCAGGGCTGTCATTTAGGGCGGTACGACTCCAGGTCCCACACTCTTAACCATCATCTTGAATTGGAGAAAAGCAAAGGCAGTTCCTGGTGGGTACCCAACACAGGCTCTGAGGAGCTCAGGGTGACATGGTGACGTCTCTAAACCTTGACACATGAAGCAGAGTTAATTCGTGGGCAGTCGCATACCCTCTGATCCACTCTGAATGTGCCTCCAGCTCTGGCTGGGTGACTTTGGATAAGTCATTTAGCTTCTCTAAATGTCACCTTCCTTGTCTATAGATTGACGGGAACATCAGGTCCTTGAGTAGCAATGAACAGGTGCACACCACACCCCGAAGGCCTGTCCAGCCCAGAGGAAGTGACCCTCAGGGACAGTTGCTCCCATGCTGTGCCCACACCCCATGCATTCACTCTCATGAAACACGAGGAGCCCTACTGTGTGCCAGGTGATAGAGGGTGCTGACCTTCTGTGCAAGCGCCACGCGGTCCCAAGCTTAGGGAATGGTCGGTAGGCGATTCTGATGAGTCTGCAGGTCAGTTGCTGTAGGAGTGAATGGTTGCCATGGGAACAGGGTGATGGGAATGAGGGGTGGGCTCAGCTACCTCAGCAGGTCCAGGAGGCCTTCCTGGATGAGGTGATGCTCACCTGTGTCTGGGAGAAATTGCTCTGCTGAGGAAGAGGAGGGATGGTGCTCTGGGAAGAAGGAGCACCTGGGAGTGTGGGCGAGGGAGACGACAAGGCACTTGGAGTTGGACAGTAACGGCATTGTGTGAGATTCAGCACTACAGCAGCGTGTGGCGTGCAATTCAGCAGCAGCCAGTGCATCCCCAGTGCTGTGACATCGGCACCGTGATCCATTTCCGGAACTTTCTCATTGTCCCAGACAGAAGCAACAGCTCCTTCAGTACTGACCCCACTCCTTCCCTCCCCAGCCCTGGGAACTACCCTTCCAGGCTCCGTCTCCATGCGCCGCCCTGTCCTGGGTATTTCACAGAAGCGGATCGTACAGTTGTCCTTCTGCACGGGCCTATTTCACTGTGTCATGTGTGAGAACCCCCTTCCTGCTGTGGCTGAGCCAGCTTCTCTGTGTCCTCTTCCCTGCTGATGGACGATGGGTAGCTCCTCCCTTCTGTCTCTGGGAACCATGAACCAGGCTGTGAAACAGCCATTCCAGAGTCCCTGCTTCCAGGTCTCCGGGCTCGCACCTGGGAGCGGAATTGCTGTATCATCTGGTGATTCCACGTTTAGCTTTTAGGCAGCAGGGAGAGGCCGTCTCCGGGGTGTGCACCCGAGTTGCCGCGGTGCCTGCAAAGGCAGTGGCTGGAAATGGCAGAGCCGCAATCCGGCCCTCTCCACACTCTCTTCTGGCCTCGGAGCCTGCTCTACATGGTCCCTCAGATCACCCAGCAGCATGGACTGCGGCATCTCAAATGTGGCAGAGTCAGAGGTACCCTGAATTGTGAAACTACATTATATTCTCAATAATTGTAGGTCTCAGGTGCACTATGAGGAAACTGAGGCTCAGAGAGGTTAAGTAACCTTCCCCGTGTCACACAACTGTCACACAAGCTGAGATTTCAGTCTGGGTTAGCTGAACTTGGAAGTCCTTTGCCCTTCTCAGCTCTGTCCCCACCCTCATGGCCCTGACTGGGCTCCCTTGAGTGGAATACCCCCAGTCCCTTCTGCCTGTGATGGGCCTTGGGGGCTGCAGCCGGGGCCACTGCCACGCCTCCTTCACCTAGAGGTCTTCCTGGCCAGGCCAAGCCCGCAGCAGGGCAATCTGCAGTAAATACAGATGGCTAGGTCAGGCTGGGCACCAGCGGGCAGGGACGGCTTTGTGGGGGCAGAGAGGCTATTGCCAGCCTCGGGAATAAAGTCAGGGCTTATCTGACTTCCACTGACCTCAGACCCCAGAGACAGCACGAGAGCCTGGGCAGGACGCTGAGCTGGAGACCCCCGTCCAGGCTCAGGAATGTCGAGTTCTCCCCCTGCCTCTGCCCCCCGCTGGGTGGACTGCAGCAGGTTGCCTTTCTCCACTCCTCAGTCTTCTCTTCTATTAAACGGGATGATGAGCTTTGAAAACCGAGTTTCAGAGCCCACTGGTCCTACTCAGCCGCCGCGCACACCGCTCTCTGGGAAAGCCCCTCCCTAGCCCGCGGCCATCTCTGCCTGCAGAGCGCCTCAGCATGGCCAGGCCCTCCCAGAAGCCTGTGGAGGCCTGTGTGGGGCTGAGGTCCTCTGACCCTGGGACCCCATCTTTGCAGCTTGCTGGGATGAGGTGCCCTTCCCGATTTCCTGAGCTTCTCTTGGGTCAGGGTTCATATTGGTCTGTAAGCACAGGCCCCTGACCACGGGCTGCTGAAACCCCAAGATACTTCTCAGCAAAGCCAACTGGTGGGTCACCTGCCTCCGAGGCCCTGGGTGCTTCCCCGTGCACCTCAGCCTCTTCTGGGGTCCTGCCTCCAGCAATCACAGGGTTAATGTGCAGCCCTGGCGGGCTTCTCTGGGCGCCCCCTGGCCCTCTGGACTCTGCTCAGCTGGGAGTCCTCCCTGAGTAGAATATTTCATCATGACGTTCTTTCTGAGCCGGACATGGACCTGGCACTGGGCTTGTTAGACAGGAAGGCAGGCGGGGTGCAGAGCAGAGGACACAAACTCTTGTTCCAGAAAATGTCCTTGGGTCAGTTGGCCTCTCTGGGACAGTTACATATTTGGCAGTGGGCACACTGACGCGTAGATCACCAACAGAGACAGACTGCTGGGCCCTGGAGTGCTCTGCTCCGCCATGGCTGGGTCTGGAAGAGCCCAGTCCGACTTTGTCCTTTCCTCTTGTTCTGTCCCCGCAACCCCAGGCTCTCGAGTCCAATTTCCTCACACAGGTGGCTGCGGGTCCTGACTCTGCTTCCCTCTCCCTCTGCGTGGCTTCTTTCCCCATGGACGGAAGGTGGGGGAATTAATTCTAAACCCTCATGTCTGGTGTCACAAATGAGTTGAAGCCACAGGGACACAGACTTCTGTTCACCTGGAGGAAGGACCTTCTGTGGTGGCTGGGACTGCCCTGAGCCCGAGTGGCCCCTACTTACTGGGCAGTTAGCATGTGGCCCCTTGGAGTGTGGAGGTCGAGCAGGACCCAGAGCCAGGGGATGGCATGAGGTCCTGCCCTAGAGCAGGTGCAAGGACAGGAGAGAGGAGCCGTATGGGTGACGTGCTGTGAGGCCGAGTCAGTGGACGGTGAGGACAGGATGGGGGAGAGTTTGCAGCAGATTTTTGGTCCAGATGCCTTGGGAGGCTCTTCCTTCCTCCTCTCGGTGGGTCTTTTTCTGTTCTTTGCACATGTGTGAACTTGTGTGTGATGCACAGACAATGAAATATGCAGCCTTTAAAAATATAGAGAAGAGAATCTTGACATTTGCTAAAACTCTTGACACTTTCTGGGCTCACTTGTTGAGGACAATGACTTTTACCTTTTGTTTTAGTCAATGTTTTTGCTGCTGTGACTAAAAGATCTGACCAGAACAATTTTAGGAGGAAAAGTTTATTTAAGGGCTCACAGTTTCAGAGGTCTCAGTCCATGGACAGCCGGCTCTGTTCATTAGGGCTCAAGTTGAGGCTGAAATTCATGGTGGAAGAGTGTGACAGAGGGACGCAGCTCACATGATGATCAGGAAGCAGAGTGAGACTCCACTCGCCAGATAGAAAATATATACCTTAAAGGCACAGCCCCAAAACTCACCCCCTCCAGTCACATCCTCCCCACCTTCAAGTTAATCCCATCAGCGGTTAACTCCCTGATTATGTTAAGGCCATAAGCCAATCACTTCTCCTCCAAACCTTCTTGCATTGTCTCACAACACCCTCTCATCGGTTTTGGACCCCCTTGGGGTGGGACTTAGGCTGAATAACTGCCCCAGTGGCCTCCAGGCTCTGATCCCAAGAACCTGTGGACGTTGCCTTAAGTGAAAGAAGGGACTTTGCAGATATGATGGACTCAGGATCTCGAGAGGGGAAAGATGGCCCTGGTGGTCCGTGAGGGCCAAAGTGTAGCTGTCCTTACAGAGGGAGGCAGGGGGAGCATGGACCACTGAAGAGGAGGGAGAGTGACCGTGGCCAGAGGCAGAGTGATGGGTGGACAGGGTCGTGAGACAAGGAGCTCTTAGCCACCCCCGATGTGCGGTGGCAGCCATTGAAGCTGATTTCCAAGTTCTCAGGGAGGTGGCCTCTGGGGCACCAGGGATCTGGGGATAAGAAGGTGTGTCAGGGCAAGCTTCTGGTGGCAGCCGGAAGACTGTGTCATGGACTTTGGTTGAGCTGTGCCTTAACTAGGTCATGCAAACAAGAACTAGACGAATTGGAGCCATAGACTGGCACTTGGGGGAAGAGCTTGAAGACAGATGCTGCCCTCATGGACTTGACCCTGGCCATTTCCTGACCCCTTTGCTGGCCAGTCTTCCTCATCAAGTGAGGGGCCAGGCCTGCAAGACTTGGTAATTGCCCCAGCTCAGGACGCTGAAATGGCAGTGGAAATAGCCCAGAGGTCAGTGGTTGAGGCCTCCGTGTGGCCCGCACTGTGCAGAGAACTTGACTCATTTGCTCAGAGACCCATGGGAGTGGGTTTTACTAAGGACTTGCTTGGCCAGGGCCTGTAGGAGGTGGACCCCTCTCCACCCTCCCCTGCCTTCCTGGGCTGATCTTCACCCATCTGACCCCCACCACTACCTTTCTCAGGGTATATTTTCCCCATTTTTCTTGTTAAGAAAGTAAATTTCGGAAAGGTTTAAACTGTTTTTCTGAACTGAAAATTCTTTGGGACAACGGATTCTCCACAAAGGCACCCAAACCATTGCATGCCCTGGAGAAAGGACGGTCTCCCCAGGGAAAGGGAGGAGTGGAGATCCACACGCAGAGGAATGAACCTTGACCCCAACTCACACCAAACCAAAGATGGACTCACAGGATCAGAGAACGCGGGACCTGAGACTGTGAAACTCCTAGAAGAGAGCAGAAGGGGTACGCTTGAACACCCTACGATATCCGTAGAGGTAATGATTTTTGGGATAAGACTCCAAAAGCACAGGCAAAAAAGCCAAAGCAGATAAACAGGATTGTATCAAACTAGGAAACTTCTGTCCAGCAAGGGAGACAATCAGTAGAGGGAAGAGACGGTCCACCGAGTGGGCGAAGATATTTGCCAACTCTTCATCTGACGAGGGAGCGAGGTCGAGAACAGACGAGGAGCTCAGAAAAATAGACCACAGAAAACAAATAATGCCATTAAAGTGGGGAAATGATCTGAATGACATTTCTCAAAAGAAGGCATACAAATGTTGACGATGTAGGGAGAAAAGCTCAATATCATCTGCCATCTTGGAAACGCAAACCAGGATGAGAACTTCCAGAGATGGGCGCTCCAGAGTGGTTACTACTGAAAAACAGACAGACAGACAGACAAAACAGGCATGCTGGTGAGGAGGAGCATGCAGAGAACAAGGCACTCCTACACGCCGCTATCGGGAATGTGGATTATTGCAGCCGCCACGGAAAATTGTGTGAAGCTGTTAATCAAGAAAGTAAACATAGAAACATTCTATGTTGATGTACCCGGTTTCTGGGCACATAACTAGAGACATTCACACAAGCTTATGAAAGAGAAACCTGTACTCCCAGGTTTACTGCAGCGCCATTTACAGTAGCCAAGCTGTGGATTAAACAAGTGTCCATCAGAGGATGAAGGGCAGACAGACACCGTGGAGTATTACTTAGCCATACAAAATGCAACCTCATCATTTGTGTCAAAATGGATGGAACTGGTGGGTGTTAAGTGAAATAAGCTAGATACACAAGACAAACACTGCATTTTCTTTCATATGCAGAAACTACAAAAATAGTTAATCTCAAAGTGGAAGAGAGTAAAATAGCAGATAGGGGTCAGGGGGAGTCTGAAAAGTGGGAATCCGATATGATTAGATAGGAGGAATGTGTTCTCCTGTCCTGCTGTGCAGCTGGGTGACTATAATTTACAACAGCATACTATAAATTTTAGGAGGAAGTGGAGGAGAGGGGCTTGCAGCCTCCAAACAGAAATGCAGTAAGAGCTGGAGATGGTCATCACCCTGATTTTATCATTGCCCACGATCATTTGAATGTCTCACTGAACCACACAAATGCATGTAATTGTATGTGTTGGCTAAAAAGATGAGTAAAATTAAAAAAAAAAATAAGGAAATTCTTTTTTAGTGACACGACCAAATTTTAACTGGTGCTGGGTTGGGTTGCAAAGACCCTCTACTCTCTAGGACGCTGCCCCAGCTGGATACACTAATGGAAACTCGCTTCCAGGAGAAGAAAAGTTGCTTTTCTTCAATTTCCCCTTTTGAAGTTATCTTAATCCTAAAAAGAATTGACAACAGGGACCAGGCAGATACTTCCACGCCCCTGCAGAAGGTACTATTCACAACAGGCAAAGGTGGGAGCAGCCCATGTGTCCAGGGACAGGTGAGTGACACGTGAAATATGGCAGGGACGTGAAAGGGAGTGTCCTTCAGCTCTGTGAAGAGAGGGGATTCTAGCGCACCCTAAATCACAGGTGAGCCTTGAAAACATTATGCAGCCACCCAAGGACACATTCACCTGACTCCATCCCATAGGCACCCTAGAGCGTCAGGTTCAAGACAGGACATGCGCTGGCAGCTTCCCGGGGCCAGGGACAGGAGCAGGGTCCATGTTCCATGGGTTGAGCCTTCCTCTGGAGGAAGATGCAAGAGCTCTGGAGATGGGGGTGGTGATAGCTTCTCCACAGTGTGAATGTGCGATGTCTCCACGCTGGGCACTGGGAAACGTCCACTGTGGTGAGTCGTCAGGTATTTTACTGCAGATCCTAAACATTAGAAATAGAAAACTCGCCCTAAAGGAGTGGCCAGGACATGGTGCAATGCTTTACAGTTCTTAAGCTACTGGAGGAAGAACTTTTAACCTGCAGAGCCCTTGTCACGAACGGGGAGGTGGGATGTCCCAAGTATCCTTGAAGAATGGACCACTCAACTGGTGGTTTAAATATACACAGTAAACAAAAAACCCCAGGGGTGTTGATGATCAACATGTGTGAGCTTCCACACCATATCATGAGAATGGAAATGACAGTTTCCATTTCCGCGGAGCCAGGCCGCGGGCAGTCAGCTGCTCACCACCCACGCCACCTGGTCGGGCACTTCCTGTGGTCATTCTCCCCTGGAACATCAGCACCTGGCTCCCGGGTGGCCAATGCACCAGGGCTGAGAGGTGGCCCTGGTCTGTCCACTGTCCCTGACTGCCCCTTCATGGTGACCACGTGTATGAGTGCACGTGTACCCCCAGTTAGACGCGTGCGTGTCCTCTGCGGATCTGCCCCGGGGTGAGGGAGCCTCCGCAGATGGTTGTCCAGGGCCCAAACCCCTCCTGGGAGGTTGAAAGACAAGGGAAGTCTCCACCTCCAAGTCTCTCCTCTGCAGGGGATGCCAGGGAGGACGGGAGGCAGGGTCTGCGTTTACCTGGTCTCCCAGGACAACAGACTTGCAGGCAGCCAAAGAGACCGTCAAGCCGCGGAGCGTGACAGTCGACATCAAAGTCGGAATGCCACTCCTTGATCCGGACTTGGCCATACCTGCCGGGGCGAGCCTCGGATATGGCCACCCCGGGAATTCAAAGGCGCTCCTAGAATAAGCGGACACACACACACACACACACACACACACACACACAGCCCCATGCAAAACCCTCCTCCTACTTTCAAATGAAAATAGAAGTCTAGACATCCTTTCTTCACAGTTCTTCACTGACCTAATTATTCAGATCTGCGCTTTCTTTTGGTCTTTTCAAAGAACAAGAAGAATGGTTAATTTCACTTAATGGAATAATTGAATATCATAATTGTTTTTTACATTTCAGCACGAATGTTTGAGTTAAGCTGCCCCCCCCCCCACCAGAGCTCTTAATAACCGGGCTGCTCAAAGAGGCCTTTCTCTCCCATCTTTTTGTCTCCTGACTGGACCGTCTGGGCTGGCTTCTGGCAGCCGGCGTGTTTGGGGGGAGTGGTGCCTAATGACTGTTTTGGTCTTGGATGCTCTGATCTCGCTCTAATTCATTATTTGTCAGGCATGAGAGGCACCCGGACAGGGTGGGGAACAATGCCTTTCTATTCTGCCTCTCGTTCTTGCTCCTCCTTGCCTTCCCTTCCCCTTTCCTTCTGCATTTTGGATGAGGGGTTAGGATCATGGCAGTGGCAGGCCCAGGAAGTCAGCAGAGGCCTCACGCTGGTGGGTTCGTTGATGGATTCCACCATTTCTGGACTACGTATTGGGAGATGGCTAGGTGCTGGGGCTTTGTCCAAGCCACGGGGGTCTGGGGGTCTGGTGGACACGACACTCCAGTGGAGACACACTCAGAAAACAAAGACACCCATGAAAAGCAGCTCCAGATGTGAAGGTAAGAAAACAGAAAGTTGCCGTGCAGTGAGACTGGGGAGGGGACATCAGCCCAGCAGACTATCAGGGAAGGACCAGGGGTGAGGTGGCAAGGATCTCAGGAGAGAGAGCAAGAAGTTGCCCAGTGTGGGCGGAACTGGGAGAAGGTGCTGCTGATCACAGGTGAGGCGAGTGCAGAGGCCCTGAGAAGTGGGAGGTGTCAAGGAGGTGAGGGGGCCTGGCAGAGGGCTAAAAAGAGCCCAAATAACTGTCATAGAGGGGACTGGAGAAGGGATACTCCACCAAGAACCTGGTGGGCCACAGAATGGAACTTGGATCTGTTCCTGAACAGTGGGTCACTGAAATGCCAAATATATATATGTATATATATATATATATATATATATATATATATATATATATATACACACACACACACATATAAACACACACACATATAAACACACACACACACATATAAACACACACACACATATAAACACACACACATATACACACACACACATATATAAACACACACACATATAAACACACACACACATATACACACACACACATATACACACACACACATATAAACACACACACACATATAAACACACACACACATATACACACACACACATATAAACACACACACACATATACACACACACACACATATTTAATCCAAGCAGAGAGGTCAGTGATGGAGCTGCTACTGTCCTCCCATGGAGGGCTGCTGGTGGTTTGAACAGAGGGTGGAGGGAATGGAGACAGTGAGAAGCAATCTGGAAATACTGTGGAGGTAGATCTGATAGGATTTAGCATGGAGTCAAACCTATGTGTCAGGACAGGAGATAAGGAAAGCACCTTCAGATTCATCCTGAGTGACTAAGCAGTGTTCTTCATTAACAATGGAGAGAAAAGCAGTATTAGTCAGCATGAGACAGGTTGTGCTGCATAACAACTAAGTCCCCACATCTCAATGCCTTAATAGACTGCGTTGTTCATGGTATGTATCCAGTTCAGGTGGATATACCATCTCAGGCACATGGCCTCCCAGTCAGCAGGGAAAGGTTGAGAGCAGGGAGACCCTCTTTCCTTTCTTCCCTGCTCCTATCAAGAAGGGCACACTTGTTTCTACCCTCAGCTCACTGGCCTAGATCACCTGCCTAACCAGGGCAAGAGAAGGGGTCCGAGACTGTGTGCCAAGAAGTGGGGGTGAGCCTGCCCCCTGTGAGTGCTGCTGCTGTCTGCTGCTGAAGGGCAGGAGAGTACCTGGGTAGGGTATGTGTTAGGTATCAAATGGCCAAAGGGACAAGTGTACTAGGACCCAGGACCTGGGCTCGGGGACAGAGGATGGAGCTGGGTGGAAAAATCCACTGCCACTAATGACAGCTCTTGCTCTGTTTCAGGTCCCAGCTCTGCATTTTGAAGGCAGAGATGACAAGTGCACGAGTCTCACCCTTGGGGTTGGTTAGGAAGACACAGTGTTCATGTGATGTCCACGTTAGCACCTTCCAGACAGCCCAGCTGTCTTCACAGCCCGTGTCCAGCCTCCTGGTGAAGCACGTGCTCACGCGGTGTGTATCCTGGGCACCCCCCATGTTCTTGGAGCAGACGGATTTCAGGGGTTCGTGAACATTCCACACCCTCCTGGTCTCTGGGCATTTGTCAGCGCCCTCCTTCCCTGGGTGTGCCCCTGTGTCCCCATCTGCCTGGAAAACTTCTGTGCACCCTTCAGTGTCCGTGTCAAGGTCACTGCCCTGGTGAAGACTTTGCTCGCCTCCTACTGTTCTCCCCAGGAGCATCAGTGGACCCTGCCTGGGGCACTTGCTCTGACCCTTCATGGTGCCCCCCTCATGGTGCCTCAGGTGCTGAGAAGGTCGCTGTGCCATGGGACGTGATGGCCACAGAGGGCTGTTGTCCCCGCAAGTTCCTCCTTCCCCTTTGCTGGGAGACTTCGAGTTTTGACCTGACATTCCAGAGAGAGTGTGTGGGAATCAGGGCCTTGCCTGCAACCTCAGGGGAAGACACCCCCAGGGTAGCCTCCTTGGTCCTGCCCTGGTGGCCTCGCCTCAACTCCCGTAGGCTGCTCTTTCCCTTCCTGGTATAGCTGACATTCCCAAATTTTCACAGAGGTGCCAGGCCCACCGACCCCAGCAGATCTCATGTCTGGATCTGGGCTGTGGCACTGGGCACAGGACGAGGACTGAGACAGAGAGAGCATTTGCTCCGTGACTGCATGAATGAATGAAGTCATCTCCACTCTTCCAGTCGACAAGTTCTGTGGCCTGGGAGAGCAGAGACCCTTCCCCAGGCTGTCAAACTGAGGCCCAGTCAGCAGAGTCTCTGTCCGCTAAAATCAGGGCCTCCAGCTCCATGGGGTCCACCCACTCCCACCGTATTGCCCCTTCCTGCCACTCCTTAGCCTTTGCCTGACCCCACATTGATCACCCACCTGGGTCCCAGCAAGTCCCACCTGCTCTCTGCTGATCCCCTGGTGATTTCTCTCTGCCCCGCCTGCTCCACACGGCGGTCCACACAGGTCCACGGCTGACCTGGGTTTCTTAGTGCCCAGGACCCACATATTTGCAGCAGTTTTAGAAAATCCATGCACATCTAATACAGGGAGACACTGGACCATTTATTTCCTGGCTTTCACTCCTGCAGATGGTGGGAGAATTGGGGGAAATTTAACCCGAAATGATCACAGAGCACTGTGCCAACATCTGGCACTGGATGGGGATGGAATTAGAAGGAAGGAAAAAAAAATGTTCCTTCTTTTGTGAACTTCTGGGGCCGAGGAAGACCACACTCTTCCTCCTGAGCTCTGCAGTGGTCCTGGACCCCATATGAACATTCTGCTCATATTCTACCACCCCAAGGGCCAGTGGATGTCAGAAAATCATGTTTCTCAGAATTTTGCCTGTTTGGGAATTTTTCTTTTATGGGAACTGGATGAAGTACTTTATGGAAATGAGCTTTGTAAATGTCAGCATGTGAGTGTCAATCTGTGGGTGTCAACTGTGTGCTTGATCAAGAGCAGAACGTAGTAAAGACCACCCCTGCTTAGCTCCTCTGCTGGCCCAGGTGAAGTAGTAAAAAGGGTTTCTTCCAAGTAGAGGTGGCCTTGTTCCATGGAAAGAGGTCCTGTTGTCCAGACGCCCTGGTGCAGTCAGCAACCTGTGCCATCTGTGGGGCAGTCCTGGATGCACCGCTCAGCAGTGACAACATTGATCAGAGGAGCAACACAGATGTGGGGGGAGAAGCAGGCAGGTGTGGCCTGATGCCAACTTCCTGACTTGGGACGGACACTTGATGTCCCCACACCTCTCTTTCCTCATCTGTAAGTGGGACTGCGTGGCTGTCTTCCCCAGAGTGCTTCACGAATCCCGTGGGATGGGAGGTGTTCAGACTCTCGATGGCTGTGGATGGTGGGCACCTGTGGGTGTCAGTGCACACGACTGCTGGGCTCTGTGCTGCAGTGTGAATCCTGCCATCAACAATCGAGCTGCCTGGTTCAGCTGGAAACTGGATACCGTTCAGACAAAAGCCATTTGCTTTCAGTGTCCACCGTGGCGGGCTTGCAGGGACCCCCAAGTCTGCTCTGTGAGCCCCCCTCACATCCCCTCAGGTTTTCTGCTCATGCACATTGACATAAGGGAAATCACTTCCCTGAGTGCAATCCTGACTCCTCCGACAGCCACGAACTGAGCTTGTCCCCTGCTCTCTCTCTTACTCTCTCTCAAGGAAGCAGACGTGAATACCAGGCAGACCTTGCCACCGCGGGGACAGGAGGGCAGTGACAGCGAGCACCTGGACACATTCAGTGCAGCTTAGAGAATGTGAGTGGATACAAATGGAAAGGATCATGGCAGAATCTCCGGGCAGGGGAGATGATCTTCTGCAGAGTGAATAAGGAGGACTTCCTGCAAGAGGGTCATTTGCTCTGGGCACTCGGGGGGAGTTAAAATTCAGCATGTGGAGCCAGGAGGGTGGTGTGGACCAAGGGTCAGCTGTGAGAAAGTGCACACAGAGGGCGGAGTGGATTTGTATTTGCTGAAGTTTGGGATTAGAAATGGGAAGTAAAATTTGAATAAATATGATGAATCTTCTTTCTCTAATGCCTAACAAAATGAATAAATAATAAATAAATAAAACCAAGCAAGAATGCACAATCAGACCAGAGCAGCGAACTGGACATGATCTGGGAGCCAAGGAGAGGAAGGTGAGTTAGAAATGGCTCTCTGCGACATTTCTCAAAACTGATACTGGGACGAGAAAATGAGGTGTCCGAATTCTCAATAGTCTTTTCCAGTAGCCCCGTTTCCTTATTCTGAGAGAGGTACAGTCAGAGTTTGGAGGAGCACCCCAGGAAGTCAGGGAACATTCACTGAACTTTCTTTAAGTCCCACCAGACTACACTGTTCAGGGTTGATGTGGGATGGAGTTGGGCTGAATTTCCTGCTTCCCAAGGTTTCTGGGGTTAGGAAACTTGTCTCCACCTAAGGTGCCCAGGCCTGTAGGCTGAACTCGCCATTCACACACCTATCAGGGTCTCAGAGAAGGAAACGTGTCTTGAAAACGTAAGGAGACACTATTGATTAGGACACACTAGATGAGAACAAATAATTGGGCCACTATATAAAGATACAATATCAAAAGCTGAATATAACCAAGATGAAAAAAGTGTTGTGAATAACACTTAGATGAAGAACACAATCCTGAAGAAGGTATGGCCTCAGGAGCTGGAGAAAACCCTGGTGAATGCTTTACGCTGTAGCAGAATATGGCCGGGCACAGTGGTGGCACACGCCTGTCATCCCAGTGGCTCAGGAGGCTGAGGCACAAGGATCATGAGTTCAAAGCCAGCCTCAGCAAAAGGAGGCACTAAGCAACTCAGTGAGACCCTGTCTCTAAATAAAATACAAAAGAAAAAAAACAGGGCTGGGGATGTGGCTCAGTGGTCAAGTGCCTTTGAGTTTAATCCCTGGTACCCCATCCCTGAACAACAACAACAAAAAGATTATAATATGATCATAAGTTTAGTAACTCTGTGATATCCAATGAACTCATGAGAGGAGAAAATATGATATGACAGGGTTAAGAAACCAATTGAGGCCTGAAATATAAATGACACACAAAGAACAAAAAGAACAGAAAAGTATGGTTCAAATACTGAGCTGCTGATGTTGGGGAGATGCCTGATTAGTCTAATGGATGCAGAGGAAAAAGTGAAGAGAGGAATCGATCAGAGGAAAGGTGTGAGCTACTTAGAACAGACAAACGTAAGTCCTTATGTGAAAAACCGGTGGCCCCAATGAAACAACTGTTCATAGACACCATTAAAAGAAAAAGTTCCCTGAAAACAAGGAAGAAATTCGTTCATAGTAGAATATCACATTGCCCTGCAAAAAGTTGATAAAGAGGGGCTGGGGATGTGGCTCAAGCGGTAGCGCGCTCGCCTGGCATGCGTGCGGCCCGGGTTCAATCCTCAGCGCCACATACAAACAAAGATGTTGTGTCCGCCGAGAAATAAAAAAAAAAAAAAAAAAAAAAGGGTTGATAAAGAACATTTCACACCAGGGCATGTCCCGTTTAATTCATTGACCAGAGCATGTCCCGTTTAATTCATTGAACATCAAAAGTACAAATTCTTCATACATCTAAGCAGGAAGGAAAATCAAGCTTTGGGTATTCCTGTCTGTGACGTGCCACACCCAAGACAGGAAGCAGGACAGTGGGGCGCTTGGTAATAGGAGGTAGGAATTGAGACTCCCCTACCCAGGTATGCTGTATTTCAGGTATAAATGCAACAGGCAGATATTTTAAAATATGAAACATGGTGAGTCCCAAGAGACTTTGAAAAGAAATGATGTCAAAATCCAGAAAACCGAAAATGAGTGAATATAATGGTCAGACCAACTGTGGAGCCGTCAGTGCCCAGAGACAGAGGGCTGATGTACGAAGTTCTGAGGGACAGAAAGTCATCCCCTGGATCTCATGACTGGACTGAGAACTTGAAGGCAGGGGTCAGGTCCAGTTTTTCTCCTTAAGTATAATGACACAAACAATTAAGCAAACAATTAAAATATGGGGAATCAATCAAACAGCAGAATTTCAGGTCATACAACATGTGAGTTACTTTTTGGAAAATAAATGTTGACAGAGAAACTTAGATAAGCAAGCACTGTATCAAATAAACCACCCGAGAAAGGAGATTGATCAAGAAAGCCTAGAAATGAGGGTTGAGATTTAGAGATGTTGGATCAATACTACAAATACGTAGCGATTCTGGTTACAGAATGGAATTTAAGTGCCCTAATGATGTAAAAATGATGGTATGGCTAAGTAGAATAGGGTTTGGTGACATTTTGCTCTAATGGGTCAGATAACAAATATTTTGGTCTTTGCAGATCATATACAATTATCATTTTTTAAAAATTTATATATATATATATATATATCTTCTAAAATTTAAAAACGATTCAGAGTTCATGTTCTGTATAATAGGCAGCTGACCCTAAGCTGTGGTATGACATAGACAGAACTAAGTCATTGCCATTAAAATCTCAGAGTCAACATGGCCTTGCCTTTGATGGTCCCACTTTCTCTGCTGCTGAGTATTGGGACTCGTTGACAAGGTGGCTTTAACTAGGGACAGAGTGAAATCCAAGCCAAACCTCCCCATGGTGAGTCATGGCTGAAACCGCTCTGCACGTAATGCTAGAACTTTACCAAGATGGCAGCCACAGCCACCAGGGCTGCCAGACACGGGAAACGGGGCTGCTCCAGTCTAGATGTGCTCAAAGTGTGGGATAGACATGGACTTGTGAAGACTTGGTAAAAAATAGAAGAATATTATCTCATTGAGAAGTGATTTGTACATTGATTAAAATGTTAAAATTTTGGATACATAGAGTTAAATAAAATACATTTTGAAATTTTATTGTGCTTTTTTAAACTGGTTTAAAAACACCAGGAAATTAAAATGCTATGGATTTGGCTTGCATTATATTTCTATTTGACAGTGGGATTGGAAGCACCTGACAAGAAGATAAAATCATTTCTCAGAAAGTTGGGGGCTTGCCATCAAAGAAACCATGCGTACCGGCAAATGGATCCTCTGTCTTCTGTCCCTTTGTTTCCCCAGTTGAAAAGTGGGCAGCCGGAGTCCCTCAGAGAGAACATGGGGTTTCTGCTCCAGCCTTGGACGTCGTGCCTGGCTTGTGACTGTCTGGGTTGGATATGAGGTGTCCCCCCCCAGAGCTCCTATTTAATGCAGGGATTTCAAAGGTGAGATGATCAGACCGTGAGAGCTGGAGCCCCATCAGTCCATCCGAGGGGGAGTGGACTGGCTGGGAGGTCACTGAGGGCGGGTGGCCATGACTGGAGGAAGCGGGGCGCTTGGGGATGTGCCCTGGAAGGTGCATCTTCCCCGGGCTCCCTCCTCCCCACTTCCTGCTGCCATGGACAGAGCAGCTTCCCTCGCCCACGCCCTTCTGCCCGGTGTCCTGCCTCACCTGGGGCCCAGAGACCTACAGCCAGCTGACCACGGACCGAGCTTATGAAACCAGGGGCCAAAATGCACTTTTCCTCCTCCACGTTGCTCTCGCTGGGTCTTTGGGTCACAGTGAGGGAAAGCTGACCAACGGTGGATTTGGAAAGACCTCTTGTCATCTCAGAACTCAATGTCTCAGTGAGAAATGGGGAAAGGTTTGTGGAGGACATTTAACACCTTAGTAATGTCCCATGAATACCTGTCCATAACCAGGTGGCTGGCTTCCTGGATGGGGGGGGTCTTAGATCCCAGCAGAAGGATGAGACCCTTAGAGGGCTGTGTCTTCAAATGGACACCCGTCCCTGCTCAGCCTGCCTCCCAGATGCACCCCACTCTACCCAGTGTTCTCGCTCCTCACCAGGCCTCACCCCCGGGTCTGACTCTCCGTTCTTTCTGGGCTTCAAAAGCCCCCTCCCCCACCCGAGCCTTCTACCTTTTCTTTCAGACCAACTCCCAGTTGGGACCCCACTAAGCAGCTTTCAAGAGGTGGTCATGGGGCACAGTTCTGTCCAAGAGACCAAAAAGTGAGACATCTCTAAGGGCTTTGGGGAAAATTCTTGCTTTTTGGATAAAAAGGACTAACATATCTGGCCACATGACGAAGGCCTCCTGCTAGGACCGGCGTGGACCTGTTACGTAAGGTGGGGAAGGGTCTGGAGGACCACCAGGACGTGGTCTGCGAGGACCTCACACTCCAGTCATGGGACAGGACATCCCGTGCTGAGCACCGTGCCTGGGCTGCTGGTCACCTCCCCTGCAGCAGCACCCCCAACTGCACCTGGTGGAGAGATGGTGAGGGATAGGGGCTGGGCGGGGTGTTTACTGAAGGCCAAGAATTCCAGGATGAGACACAAGAGCATAGCCCAAATTCTGGAGATTTATTTATTTGGTGGCAGCTGAAACAAATTACCATAACTGTGGCTTCAAGCCACACAGACAGGCTCTGGGGGTCAGAAGTGCAGCACCCGGGTCAGCAGGGTACTGTCCTCTCCCACTCCCCAACTGGTGCGTGGGCCTCAGCTTGTGGCCCTGGCCCCACACCACTGCAGCCACTTGTTCCTGTCACCACGTCACCAACCGACTCCAGCTCTCCTGGGACCCTCGGGTCCACACTGGGTCTACCAGATGATCCCGGCTCATCTCTGCACATCAAGAGCCTCCCTTGGTCACATCTGCAAAGTTCCTCTGCCATATCAAGTGGCCTTTGCAGGTTCCGGGGTCTTGGGGATAGTTATCTTTGGGACGGTGTCCATCAGCCCGCCCATGGGAGACACAAGTGAATACTTTGGAGAGGACGCAGTTGGACTTCAATGCTCCGGGCTGGGATAGGGAGTGGGGCAGCGGTGAGGTACTATGGGACACGTGTCCAGGGCTGTGACACACTGACCAGGTCTGTGACAGTCCAAGTCCTGGGATGGTAGTTGGGTCAAGTTCAAGTTTAACTGAGTTGAACTTCAAGTGGGGGAGGGGCCAGATGAAGGGACGGAGGAGAATGAATATACACTTTAATTCCACCCGTCCAGCCGTCTCTCCTTCCTGGTAAGGGAAAGTCATTTGCCCCCTAATCCCCTCCTCGGCTCTCAGTGAAGAGAATAGAAGTGTTTGGGGGCTGGGTGGGCTCATCTTCTGTCCCCAAAGTTTAGACAAACCCCCTGAGCCTGCTTTGGGGACAGGAGAGAGAGCAAGGAGGTGAGGGGCAGGCGGGCTTCCTGGGCAGCCTCCCCAGACAGCCAGGCCTGGGAATTTGGGCCCCGAACAAAGCTGCTCTGCTTGAGCATAAACAGACTGCCAAGAATGTCACTCCACTGGTTCTTGGCCTGCCCGTCAGATCCCTGCCCTGGGCAATGTGGAAGAGCATCAAGAGAAGGAGAAAATAAATCAAACCCAGAAAGCCAACCCGCTTCTTCACGGCTACTCAAATAATCTGCTCCATTAATTTCAGGTCCTTATTTATTTTTGTTTGATTTCTAGAAAGGGTGGACATGTTGTTGCAGAAGGAACAAGCTTTACATAAATGGAGAGTTCAGTTGTAATATTCCTGTGGAATAACCGGAAGACCCTTGCTTTTGGAAGGAGGCTCAGAGATGTCAAGCCACCTTCATAAGGTCACACGGGTGGGGGTGCGCAGAGGAAAGAGGATTCTGATGTCAGTTGACAATAGGCTCCTTCGGCTGCTCAAACCTCAGATGGACATACGCTTGTGAAACAGGCCGATTCTCTCCACCACTAAAAAATGGAAAATTCAAGGGCTTAACTGAGAATAGAGTGGGGGTTGGGGAGCCCAGCCATGCCAAGACATTTTTAAGTCGGACTCCGTGATAAACGGAGATTTGATATTTCTGGATAATTCCCAATGAGCACCCTTCCCCTTTAATTATCTTGTGGTCGCCCTTTCAAAGGTGATTAAAGCTATTCTTCAGTAGATGTGGTTATAGATTGAGTGGGAACCTGGTCTTTCTTGTGGTTTTTATCGCAGCAATTAAATCTGGCCGGCTTGGAGAAGCTGTGTGGCAGGAGGGTTACCGAGCGAAACGATTTCCCCTTCGGGCAATGTTAAATTTAGGAAAAATACAATTAATTATATCAGACAGGTATCTGTTCTACATCACGGATGCGCCGAGGCTCCTGGGCTGGGCTCACGGGGCGGGCCCGCCCTTCCTCAGCAGAAGTCCCTTGCCGAGTTTCCCTGTGCTGCCCTCCCAGCCACACAACCACAGCTCTCTTGGAAGCAATAATGAAAGGACTGGTGTTTGCCAGAACTTTCTCTAATACCCTCAAACACGCATCCTGGTCTGTGTTGAGAAACTGGGGTGCCCTGAAATCCCGGAGCACCCCTACCCTGCACTCGCTGTGTGGTCCAGGGAGAGACCCCAGGATCTCTGAGGCTCCTTTTACCCACCTGCAAAATGAGACGGTTGCTCCAGAGGTCCTCAGAATCCCCTGCGGCTCAGAGGTAGGGACGTGGACGTAGCTCCGTGTGACGAGTGGTGACCCCGCGTTAGAAGACTCACTTGCATTTTCCTCTCAGAGGTCTGCTTTGTGTTCCTCACGTTGAAAGGGGCTTGGGATTCCTTCACCTTTGTACTCCTTCCTCTTGGCTGGACGTTCACTGACTCTCAGGTTCTGTTGGGAAGAAGGAGCCGCAACCATTATCGATACGCTCCTCCTCTGCCTTGCTGGCGGGACACAGGAAGGGGACCGCTCACGATGTCAGCGCCATGGAATCACGTCCTGAGCGCCAATTCCATCAGCCTGTCTGTCCCTCTCCTGAGCCAGGCGTATTTGCACAGGGCCAGCCCCGCCTGGGCCCCCGGTGGGCAGATGACTGCCCCTGCCCTCCAGGCCAGAGTGTCCCGGTCCTGTCTTCCTGGTCCCTTCTCCAAACAGCACCTCTCTGTCTCATTCATTCCCTTCCTGATGAACTGGGGGAGGTCTACCTGCCAGCTGTCTCACAGGGGTGTTGTCAGGATTAATGAGATGATGTTTTTTAAGTACTCAGAGATCTTCTGATGAAAGAGGCTATAAAAGTACAAAGTGTCACTATTATTGTGATTAATGGCGTTTCCGAAGCTTTCGAAGCACACGTCGGTTTGTACAAGAGACAGACGAGATCTCCATTTTTGTAGCCAGCGGCCTGTTGGTGAAAACAAGGCAAAGGGCCGATTTGTGGCTGAGAAGGTGGTGATAAGAGGGCTCACTGATCAGGGGACTGCTGGTGAGGGCTGGACCCCAAGGCAGGGGACACTGCAGGGGGACAGCCTGCACCAGGAGATGCAGGATGGCAGCAGAGATGGCCTCCTCCGGGTGGGGACAAGTGGAGGTGCTCAATTTGGACACTGCAGCAAATACATCCCCAGTGGCGCTTTCTCCCATAGCAGCATGTCCACTGGGCTGCCAAAGAGTCCCCCTGTATGTCCTAGACCCCAACCAAAATCATGGCCCTCCCACAGCTGCTGGGCCCTTGCCAGGCACTAGGAGGCCAACAAGAAAAGGCCCAGCTCCTCTCGCCAGGAACTCGGAGTCTGGCAGGGAAGACAGGCCCACGGACCGGCAAGAAGAGAAGCGGAGGGCATTGTGGGGAGCCAGGTGTCCTAGAGGATGTGACCCCTGAGCTAACTCCTGCAGGTCCAACAAGTGTAACTGGGTGACAAGAGGGGGAGAGAGATGAGGGGTACAGGGAGCAGTGAGAAGGGCCAGTCCCAGCAGTGGGAGCAGCAGGCAGAGGCTGGGCAGGGCCAGAGGCCACAGGAGAGGTCACTGGGCCATCAAGGAAGTGGCCTGTGCAGGACCAGTGGGCTGGGGCGGAAGGGAGGGTTGACTGCGGAAGCTGCATTGTCTGTTCCCATGTGAGAGCTCTGATCTAGACTGTGGGGTCTTGAGCCAAGCCCTGACCTGTCTTGGGAAATGAACGTTAAGGACAGTGCCAGGTTTAGGACCAGCCACACACTTGGTGGGACATGCGGCTAAATGAGAATGCTGTGTCCTTGATCCAAAAATCAAGAATTTCAAGAAGGTGATGTTGGAGCAGCAACCAAGCCCCAGGACCTTCTGAGCACAGGATGCTGTTCAGCTGCACACCTTGAGCCCCCAGGAAGCCATCCCTGACCGGCTATGCTGCAAGTGTCCCCACAGACAAAATCGTCAGCCCTGCTGGCCTTTGCCCTCTGCACAGACCCCATTCCCACCACCGGCAGAGCAACAGGTATTAACATGGAAAGGCAGGAGGAGGAGGAAACACTGGTGGCCCTTCAGTGTACATGCACGGGGACACCAGGGACACTTCCATTCTCCAGGTGCAGCTGTATGGATCAGCTCTGTGTTGGCACCTGAATGGTTGTTAATGCCAGACGAATCAGTTTAAATGAAACCGTGAGTTTGCTTTAGTCATTACACCCATGGCAGTGCCAACCCACGGGCCCACACAAGCATCCATGGAGAAGCTCTGCGATGGGCAGACCTGCCGGCAAGGACACTTCCAGAGGAATACATATGGAGCATGTTAACAGATATGAAGCACGTTAATCCCCACATCTCTTAGTACCAACTTTGACAGCTTCTCTCCTGGGAATTGGGAGGCAGGAGGGAGCAAGACCAAGTCCTTGCTGCTCTCATGGTATGAAAAACTCCTAGGGAAGAACGGACTCTACGGACTCAAGACACTGACCATTGCTAGCTGTGTATTTGATTATTGTCCTCTTCATCTCTAAAGTGCATTCTATTTCGGGCTGTCCCCAGCGCACGGCTGATTTTGAGTCCCTCCGAGGTTGTTTCTCATAAAATCTGGCACCTCAGGACTTTGCAGTTTCCTCCCAGGAGGACGGTGAGCAAGGTGACATCCTCAGATGAGGACCAGCTGCGACCCTGTTGTTTTCCAAAGTCAGCTGCCTGTTTTGGACCACGCCAGCCCGGCTGTGTGCTCTGATTTACGTCTTGTGTTTTCCAATCTTGTTTGCCACGCCTCCTCTCGTCTCCGGGCTCATTGCTGGCTCTTTCCTTCTCTATTAAGTGTATAGACTCTGTGGTGGGGATGCCTGGCGTAAGCCTCACTCTGACTTTTAATGAACGATTTCAACCGTGCTATGTCCTTCTTATCACCTGTATCTTGGAAGCTCCAATGAAGTGTGTCTGAATATGTGAAGGTGTGTGTGTGTACACGTGCCTGAAAATGTGAGTGTGTGTGCGTGTGTGTCCATGTTCTATGAATCAGAATGCTCTCTTGTGCAGATCATTTGGGTAACGCAGCATTCCCGGTGACCACAGGATCTGTCACAGGGTGGGCACCAGGAAGATGCAATTTTGACATCATTTATCAACTTTGTGACTTTGGGCACACTCTGCAATGTCCCCAAGCCTCTGTGTCTGAGTGATAAACTAGGAAAAATAGTGCCTTCCTCACAGGGTTTCTGTGCAGAGCAGAGGGAACCCTCCACACTACGGAGCCCGACTCCAGCCCATCAGCCACTCCTACAGGGCAGCTGCTCCTATCCTCCGCAATCTGATCTCACCCTTTCAGAAAGTTTGTTCACCAAGAGCTTTTGAAAAAAAAAAAAGAAATCACCCCGACAAATTATCAGCATCTCTCCCAGTTCCCTCCCCTGTCTCTTGTTCCCCAGTATTTTCACAGTTAAATCCTTCATTTCTGTGCCTATGTCTGGAAAGTCCTTTAACATTCAGAGAAGTGACACTGGTAAATACGGACCCACTGCTGCCTTTCCTGTCACATCTAATAACCAGGCAATGCTGTCATTGGTTGCTTCAGTGACCTCTCCCTTCAAGTCTCCCCAGGGGACCTGCCAGTCATGTCCATTGACTGACCACACTCTGGGCCATGATCTTAATCTCTATGAGTTCATGATGCTAGACCCCCCTCCAGGACCTTCACACCTCACCATTAAGAAGGGAAGGCGAAGGGGCTGGATTCTAGAAGGGTAGATATGATCTCCTTCTCAGTGATTTCCTAAAAGAACAAGTTTTCAGATAAGGTTAGCAATCCAATGTCTAAAGGCAACTTCCAGTTTTCTTTGTAAGAAATATAATAAGGCAGAGCATGTTAAAATAAACAAACAAGCAACAAATAAAACAAAACAAACTTAAGTGGAGGAAGAATACTGCAAACATTGAAGCTGTGAAACTATGTTTCTATTTGGGGTTCATTCCCACCTTAATAGAGGAATTAGGGCAGCACCCTCTTGTCCCCCCCAGCCTCTGCCTCCTCTGTGAATGGGACTGGCTGCTCCTAAGGCATCAGGCAGCACAGGACAGATGATATGGGAAGGACCCAGGACGTGGCTAGCACAGTATGCTCTCTCTCCTGCCCTCCTTCTCCAAATGCTTCCAAATTGGAATACCAGGGCTGAAAAATGCTTGAGATGCCATCTGGTTTGCCGCCCCTGTGCTTTATAGACTCAAGGGGGAACCCAGGTCCAAGTGAGTAGAGGACAGTGGTGGGGGGTTTGCCAGTGAGAGGAAGACAGTGGGGGTGGGGGTGGGGCTGCACTCCCACCCCCACCAGGGACCTTTTGTATCCATGCATAGGAGGCTGAGGTTCCCGCTCTTGTTGCCAGCTGAAGATGTTTCTGATTTGAAGTTGAACAATAAATTAAAGAAGAAAAAAAAGGAAGGCAAATTTGACCCAAAGTGGTTATTTAGTAAATGTCTGTGGGATGAATGGAATTCTTCAAAACTAGAGACTCAGATACAAATTCACTCAAAACACTGATGCTAAGAAATGTAATTTCAGGCATGTGTTGGTAATTATGCAGTTCTGCCTCTAACCCTCATTACTGATGGCTTGGATTGGATTATGCCATTTTTGGCAGCCAAGGGAAATGAAGTCAAGCAAAGCAAAAGATGTGGCAGGAAAGGGGTATCCTCTGGCCATCAGTTGGTCCAAAACGGAGTTCAAAGCTCTGGAGCTTTGAGCCTGGGACTTAATCTTCAGCTCTGCCTTGTTCAATAATTTTATTGCCAATGTGAACAACAGGGGATAATTTGGGAAGGATCTGAGGCTTAGAGAGAAGGTTAGAACACTGCTCAACCAAATCCAGGCTGATGCCATAGACTCGGGCATCATGGTGGATCTCACAATATGGAAATTAATTAAACAGGGAAAAAAAGATACATTTCTCTATTTATTAAAAACAAACAGACCAAAAACCCCAAAACAAGGGCAGAAAAATTGGATGGGGTGTTGTGATTTAACAGGTTTAATAAGAAAAGGACTGAGAGATTATTAGTCGACTGAAAAGTTGGTCAAATTCAATATTGGGATGTGTCTGATAAAATAGAAATGAAATAAAAAGTGAATTTTGGTTGTTTTAAGATAAATTTTCAATTAATAAAAGAAGAAATTGAGAAATTTTCTGTTTTTTTTGTAATAAAATTATACTACGTGGATATCACGAAACTCTGCAATGATGTGGTGAGAAAGGAACTTCATGTCTGTAGCATTATTTTCCAAAACCCATAACCTCAGTCCAGTTGGGAGAAAAACATCACAGGAACACAGATTGGGGGAAATTCTACAGGGAACCTGGTCAGTTCCTTTCAAGAAGGTCAAGTCCATCAAAAATCAGGAAAGACTGAGCAACTGTAATAGATTGAAGAAGACTGGGGAACGAGGGTACATGCAACATGGTACCTGTGGGAGCTAGAAGCATCCTTGGGAGTAGTCATGGCCAATGTTGGTTTCTTGTTTTGACAAGTGTTCTGTGGTATTGTGAGATTAACATTAGGGGAAACTGGGTGGAGGTATGTGGGGAATCTCTTCACAATCTTTGCAGACTTTCTATAAATCTAAAATGATTCATTAAAAACCATATTGAAGGCAGACTAGCTGACCCTTAGTGCCCCTCCATTGTTATCACCGTCATGACTGATTGTTGAACTCCTTGTCCTCCTCTGCTCCATGTCCAGACATTGCTATGCTTCCTTCCTAATCTGTTAGGTATTGTTTTTTCCCTTTTGCCAAGACCACCAGGAAACTGTGGGCCCAACTTTAATATTAAGTCGACTAGATAAGCTCTCATGATCCCCTCCTTCCCCTTTCTAATTTCTATCAAGGATTGTCTCTTTAGAGACACAACATTTCTCTTTTATGTTCCCTGATTCCATACCCTAAGAGCAGTGCAGGTGAGCAGGAGTGAGGCAGAGGGGACTTGAGATGCTGTTCCTTGGGGAACGAAGGCACCATCTGGGTTCTCTTGGAGAGGACCAGCGTGACATTACCTCACAATGATGCCATGATTAATAAAAAGGGTCAGGGTCTGTGGAAATCAGGTGTGGAAATTATGGAAAAGCATTATCTTCCAAAGCTGTGTGTCCATAGGACGCAATGTTGGGGACTCAAAGCACACCCTGCCGTGCTTGCTGAACTCTTGTCAAAGGCTTCCCTTTGCCTTCAGATCTCTGATCTTGGAATTTGGGACCCTGCAATCTTCCAGCCTCTTTCTTTCTCCAGTTCCATCCCTTGCTGCTCCCTTCCCCCAGCACCCTTTCATCACCACCAAATATCTGCTCCTTCTTGGGACCTGCATGCAATTTTGCCTCTCCTGGCCTCTGACCAAACCCACTAACTACACCCTATAACGGCTACAGGAAGAAGTTTCCACTATCTGGTTATTCACGTCTATGTGTTGGGCAGTGCTGTGCTTTGTAAGTATTTTGGCCATTTTATCCTCTTGATAAACCCCTGAAGAAAGTATCTTTATTTCTGTTTAATAGATTAGGAAGCTTCAGCACAGGCAGAGTAAGTCACACACTTAGCACGGACAGCATTGGGATCAAACTCAGGGGCACAGCCTCTAGGTCCACACTCCCAGCTATGCTCCTGCTTCATGGAATTTCTCAGCCTGGCAAACTCTGGTTTAAGCATCAGGGGGACCTTCCCTGGAGATCTCTAGATGATCACTGACATAAGGAAAATATGGGCATGGTTTCTGGAGAGGCTATGGTCTGGCCCCAAAGAGGGAAAGGGCAGAAGGAAAGTAAGGACATAGACCTTGGAGCTGTAGAGCCCAGAGTCCATGTCATATCAGCAGAGTTTCTTCTCCGCTCTGCACCTCATCTATCTGGCTGTGGGAGAAGGATGGAGTGGTCTTGGCAGAGTGTTGAGTCCATGCAAAGTGCCTGACACGAAGCGTGGCCCATGGCAGGCATCAGTAATGGGCAGCAATGGCAATTACTATTTACATCTGGTGCATAATAAGTACTCGGGAGATGGTACCTCCCTTCCAGGGAATAATCGGGTGAGTTATGATGATAGTTCTTTTGGTTGGCGTTGAAACGTAGCATCGTGTCCTTAGCACAGACTTCAGAGATAAAGCAACATTCTTTTTCCATAGATGGGAAACACTGAAACCAAGAAGGAATAAATAGTAAATGGGTAGAAGTCTAGAAAACGTATTTTTTAATAATATAGTTCCACACCACAGTGGCTGTGAACCTTAATTGACTGATGCCAATCTCCAGGGTGTCTTCCCTTTCCATGCTTATGAACTCTCAAGTCCACCTGGAGAGGGCAGGTTGAAGGTTTGTGTGTGTCCTTCCCAGCTTTTGGAAAGAAAAGTAGGTCCTTAGCTGATGTTTATAGGCAACTTCCAAGCGTCAGCCATTCTCACGTAATCTCCATGTGGTCCTGGGGAGTATGTCTTATTGTCCTGGTTTTACAGATAAGGAAACTGAGGGTCTGAGAGAGGAAGTGATTGGCTCAGTGACAGAGCCCGTGAGTGGCCTGCCTGCAATCTGAACACGGGGAGAGACACCAGAGGTCTCCTGGAAACCTCTTCCTCTAGGAAAGGATGTACGATGGCATCACTCAGGGAATAAGAATAGGGGAGGGGCTGGGGATGTGGCTCAAGTGGTAGCGCACTCGCCTGGCATGCGTGCGGCCCGGGTTCGATCCTCAGCACCACATACAAACAAAGATGTTGTGTCCGCCGATAACTAAAAAATAAATATTAAAATTCTCTCTCTCTCTCTCTCTCTCTCTCTCTCTCTCTCTCTCTCTCTCCCTCTCCCTCTCTCACTCTCTCTTAAAAAAAAAAAAAAGAATAAGGGAAAATGGGGTGGGGCCTGGAGACGAATAGAGAGGTGGTTTTTCTGTGCTGAGGGTGGGTAGGGAGATGCACTGGGAGATCAGGACAGAAGGACCATCTTCCTGGGGACTCCAAAGTGTGACATGGTATATAGAGAGGAAGGCACAAGGATCTGGGGTGTGAAGAAAGAGCCCCAAGCCTCCAACAGATTTATCCTTGCTCAACTGTTTATCTGTGGGTCGTCTGGAGCAAAGTGCTTAGCCCACTGTGGGCCCGGACTACTCTTCTTCTCCGGCCCCAATTCAATCAGTTTGGTTCCAATCAGGACCAGAGTTCAGCTCGGGAAGGAGTCATGGCCCCGAGCTTATTGATTGGAGCCAAGGAGCCTCAATTCTGGGACCCATGTTTCAGTGGTCAGGCAGGTGCTCTCTGCCCTGCACAGACTTGAACTTGAGAAGGTGGGAAGCTAGTTTCCTTTCAAGAGGTAAGAACCTGCCTGAGAGCAGATTCTAACCAGGGACAGTGACCTGAGAGGTGCCAGCACAGATCCTGGTGACACCATGTAACACCCTGCAGCCAGATCACCTGTACTCCATCCAGATGGAGATGTTCTTTCCAGCCTGGGATATTTAATGTTTGGGATTTTAATTAAAAAAAAAAAAAGAACTTTTGGTCACTTGCAGGCAAAACAATCTGAACCTTATTTGTTCTTCTGTGTTTTGCTTCATTCAGCGAATACTTCTTGAGCTGCTGCCTTGTGCAGGGCCTTGTGCTGGGTAACTCATGGGGAAGGCAGGAGAGGATGCAGATGAAGGAGCTGGGAGACGCAGCAGTGCCCCTCTGCTTGCTTCTCCTCTTCCTCCCCCAAACGTCTTGCTGCTTGCCTCCCTTGTGTCTAGAACTTCCAATGGCTTCTGTGTTTTCTAAGATGCGTGGCCTGCCTTCTCTCTGGCCAGGACTGGCCTTCCTTCTTCATTTTCCTTCTTCTGTGAGCCCTTTCCCCATGAAGTGAACAGGTTCGTCTCAGTTTCATGAGCTCCCTACCTGCCGTGGGCATGAGGACCGGTGAGGAGCGAGACAGAATCCCTACCCACAGGGGATTCTCCAAATGCTGGCAGTGATAGTGGTGCAGACACAGACAATTCCACTGCAATGTGACAAAGAACATGACAGAGGCAGGATCCTCAGCAACGGGAACATCCCAGATCTAGTCATCACCCCTGAGAATGTCCCCTTGTAAGGACTCGGGGAGAGGAGGTCAGCAGGACTTGGCAACTTGCAAGGTTGTAGGAATGGACCCGGACCCGGATGCTCCCCCTTGCCAGCATGGACTTGAGGAGAGAGTGGGTCATCGGGGTGCACTTGAGGAGGCTCAGGAGTTGGACCACGTACAGAAACATGTCAATTCTTCAATTCTTCTGCCTTGGAACCCTTAGGAGGTCTTGGCTTTGCAAAACAACATATTACCTCTGAATCTGAATCTCTAAAATCCTGGCAGGGGGGCCGTCCAGCCGGCACTGTTGCCATATGTGTTTAGAATCCTATGCACAATAATTAATTTCTATCCTGCAAAAATGAATAATTAATACTGCATCCCACGTCCATTGATCCAAACAGAAGTTGACACATATTAGAGACACACGCTGCTGAGCAAACTTTTTAAACGGAGGCATTTGATTAACAAAGCAACTTTTAAAAATTCCCCATCTTCCCCACAATAGGAATTGAACATCTTCCAACAAAGAGGACAGGCTGAGTAGGGGCCTCAAGTTGCAGCTTGGCGAAGAGGAGGGGAGGAAAGTTTGCATGTGCTTGGAGGTGCTGGTGGGGGAGCTGGGCAAGAAGGTGAGGATGCTCCAGGGAGGAAGGAGAAGAAAATAAAGGACAGGCTGAAAGAAACTAAAGAGCTGAATATTTGACTTTGATTTTTAATTATCTAGCCATGGTATAGAAATGTGGGCACAGGGAGGGTAAAATCAGGGAGATAAAAAATGAGTTCAGAAACTCTCCATGACAGATGCTGCTGGTAGATACAATAGAGTCCCAGCGGCTTTATCATCACCCTGTCTGATTCCAAAGTCCTCTTAATAAGTCAGGTGACAGGTTGACCGTGTTACCCATTTGTGGAGGGCGAGGGGCTGAATCACAGGGGCGCTGGGTGGTACAAGGAGGACTACAAGGTCCCTTTTGATCATAGACACCATGAAACCTGTAATCATGTAACTGCTATCACCTTCATGATTATTAACACTGTTATTAATAGTAATATCTCCCATTTATTGGAGGACCATGGGCTCTTAAAATGCACCTTTGAACTTGCTGATAAGAAAGTGGTCAGGGTGGCCCTGACCCTCCAGGTTAGGTAGGAGAGGTGGACAAGGAGGTGCTGGCCAACACCATACGTGCAGAGGAGGACTGGAACCAGGTCATGAGTCTGGGTTGCAGGCACCAAATGATCTGCTGTATTTGTAAAATGGCGCTATTTTTTTCCTTAACAGGAGTGGAGGCAAATTCTGCACCTGGGATCCAGAAAACTAGCAACTGCTTTTCCTCCTTGAGGGAGTGGGGGAAGTGGCATGGGAAGCACTTCTCTTTGGGACCCCCAAGGTCCTGGATCTGGATTTCTGGGTTTTACAAAATCCCATGTGATCATATGGGGGTCGGGAACGATAACGCAGGCTTTGGCTGCCTGAACAGGAGTGTGAGTCTCAGGATGAGGGAAGTGACAGTCTGGGTATGCTGGCTTGTGTCAGATGTCTCCTGAGGGTGCATCTGGAGCATTCTAGACCTCCAGGAGGGCAGTGAGGAGAGACCTGAGCCATGGTGGTGGCCGTTGAAGTTGCTACATGAAGACAGTTTGAGGAGCACTTTGACCTGTGGAAGACGGACCAACTGAAGGCAAAGTCACTTTCTCTGTCCTCCCTAATGGTTTTCCAATGCACCCCAGAAACCTGAGGAGGGACTCCTGAGTGTCAACACCCAGACTGGGGCTTGATGTCATGAAGAAAGAAAGCCCCCTTTGGAGAGAAGCAGCAACCTGCCTCTAGTGTCAGAGGGTGGGGTTGGGACGGACGGGGTGAAGGAGCCACCATCTACATTCGCTGGGAGAAGCCTGGCCCTGGGGGAGTCCAAAGCTGGCTATGTGGGAAGGATAAGGCAGGATCCCAAGAGAGGGTGGGAGAAGAGAGAGAAGAGGAGCAGAGGGGAGACGTGTCTGGCTCCCCCTGAGCTGTCCCACCCTGAGACACCAAACATGTAACGAGGACGCCATCTTGGGTGTCCCATCAACCTTCATTGGCTTCAGACCACCCTGTGCCATGTGCCTGCAGCGTGAGAGACCCTCAGAACCAGAAAAGGTCATAACAAATGACAGTTTTTAAGCTGCAGAGTTTGGGATGGTTTATTTTACAGAAATAGACAACTGGAGGAGATGGCCTGCATCCGGCCTGGGTTTTCTCAACAGGCTACCTCAGGCTGGCTTCCTGGGGAAAGGGCAGCGTTCTCAAGAGCAGAGGCCTGTGTGTGGTGTCTCTGAAGGTCTCTGCTGAGACCCATCAGCCTGTCCCTTCCACTGACGTCAAGAATGGGAGATGGGTTCATGGTCTCTTGATGGCAGTTGTGGCAAGGTTAAGTGAAAAGCTCGTGGGTATTGGGAGAGAAATAATCATGGCCATGTGTGATCCATGGGTGGTGCCTGTGAGCCATACCTCTTAGACCTGCTCACAGAGATGCACTGTGACATAGAATGGCTGCAATGTGACCGTTTCAGGTAGGGACCCTGAGATCTGAAGCAACACATTCTGGTTTTAAGGTAGAAAACACATAAAATGATTTCCATGCATTCCTCTTATTTTACAAATAAATAAACTGAGTATCCAGGAGGCTTTATGAGTTTCCCAAGGCCAACTGACCTTAAAGGCCACAGTGGAGACGGCATAAGGATTGGGGTGTGCTGGTGCTAATATCCTGGGCACCTCCTCTAGGCTCAGATCCCCTATAAACTGGGGCTCTTGGTGCTCTTGGAAATATATGCATGGTTGCCACCTAGCCTGCCCTGCCCACATGGTCCCACTGGTGACTGCTATTCTGAGACTTGGACCTGATCCTAGGTCTCCTGGTTCCCAATTCAATCTTCCTCTCATCACATTAACAACCACTAGGTAAACTCCCAAATCCAGACCAACAACATGAAGACATGTCAGAGAGAGAGAGAAGGGCTGAGTAGGCACCACTCATGGTACCTGCAGCCTTGAGCTGCACGGGGTGCCCTGCTGGGTGCCAGACAGAGCCCCGAGACACAAGGTCAGCTTCTCTCTGGATGCTCTGTTGGAACTACTATGTGAGCCTGGAATAAGATCATTGTCTTCTCCTAACAATTCCCACCTCATAGTGTCTGACAGAGTGGATTTACAGTTTAAGGTAAATGTTGAATTTCTCCATGATAGTCATGTGGACTCAATTAGAGGAATCTTAAACAATTTATCAATTTTTTCAAAAAAGAAAATAAAGGCAGAAAAAAATCACACTGTGATAATAGGATGTGGAAGACCTGGAACTCGGGTGAAAAACAGAACAGGAAATAACATGATTAAAATGTGAATAAATGCCTGTGAAACTCTTACAAACCAAGTTCTCAGTGGAGCAACCTTTGGAACGTGAGTCCCACGAGGGGCCTACAGACCTCTAGAAGCCAGGGAGTGAGGGGCACGGTTGCTGTTGAAAATTGCCTTCACTCCCGGGGTGGGGCATTTTAGACTAATATTTAGATGGCTGCCTGTCTTCATAGGCAGCTCCCTGGGCCCAGTTCCCAGGATCAAGTCATACTTTGAGCAGAGGCTGCTGTGGTATTATCGGGGAAATGGATGAGGAGAATGGAAAATTCTAGAAATGGTCTTGGACTAATACATGAACTTTGTGGGGCTCAGTTTCTTTCTGGGAATACACCATGGATTAGGGACCCTGGTATCTTCCAGTTCTGCTTGAATCTGAATGCAGAAGCTCTGTACATGGGTGGGGCATGCACACACAGGCACACACACACACACACACACACACGCTCGCGTGAACATACACACACGCGAACACACACACACGCTAAACCAGATCCTCAAGACCTAGAGTTCATTAAATGCATTTTATGACAATTTGAAATGCTGCCAGAACCCATCTGGCTGAAAGAACTAATGACAAGTGTGTGTGTGCACACACAGGCACGTATGTGCGTGTCACGGGTATGTATATTCGTGCACACTCTCACACACAGCTTGTAAATGACCACCTGCAAGCCAAAGCGGGTGCAGGGCAAGCCTTATGCCCAGGGTTACTCTTAGCACTATACTTAGCTCAGAAGAGTGTTATCCATTGGGCTTTAACACATCAGGGTTGGGACCTTTAGCTTTGGCTCTTTCTTTCTCTCTATTTTAGCAGCCACTTCCCCCACCCCAACACCAGTAACAGAAAAACATGGACTTTAAAATAAAGGGAGCAGTGGAGCCCGCCACCCGTCCTCCCTCTGCAAGTGGCGGGTGCTTGTGGGAGCGCAATGTGGAAGGCATTTGCATTGCTGTATTAGTTTTCATCAAAGATCCACAGCTCACACACAACAGCTTCTTTGCATTAAAATCTGTGACTGTAAAATTTCAGGGAGAAACATTGATCTTGCTGTTGCCATTAACCCTTCCCCCACCCCACAAGCTCTGAGAAAATCTGCAACACCCGTCCGTCTCCGTCCCAGAGTTCATGCACGTCTCCCATCCAAACACAGCTCTATCACTTTGGACCCCCAAATCTGGAGCAGTCTCCACACACCCATCCAGGTGCACAGGGAGCATCTGAGGGCCCCAGCAGGGAATGCCATGGGGGTCCTTGAAAGGGCACCATTTGGACCTTTCCTGAAGGATCCCCCGGAACAAAGCCACCTCTCTGCCATGGGCATCCTGTTTGGGGGACGTTCTCTCTGGCAATACACCTGGACGATTGTGCTCCCCTGTCCACGGTGGAGGCACCCACTCATGCACACACTGAATCCAACTTTTGGAAGAAGTATCCTTGGTGGATTCATTTAGCTGACTTTTTAAGATTATAAATTGTGATAAATTATGTATAACCCCCAAACTACCATTTTAACCACTTTTCAGTGTATGATTCAGAATATTGTGTGGCCGTCATCTCTCTCCACCCCAAACAGGGACTGTCCCCAACAGAAGCACCACCCCATGTTCCCCTCCCCGGCTCTGGCAGCTGCTATTCTATTTTGTTTCTAGGAACTGGACGACTCCAGGGACCTTGTGTGAGTGGACTGCATGTGACGGGCTTATTTTCTTAGCCTAAGTCCTCAGCTTCATCCACATTGTATCACGTGTCAGGATTTCACATGTCAGGGTTGCGTCTACCTCTCGGCTCTTGTGAAGGATGCTGCTACGTCGTGAGCATGCAGCTCGGTGTGGAACTTCCCGCTGTCCGTGTTTTTCTGCTCAGAGTGGACTTGCTGGTCACATAGCAATTCCTGCTTAGCTTTCTGAGGAGCTGTGGTATTGCTAACTGACTCTGGAGTCTACTGTGTGCGCATCTTTATGGACCAACTGCTGCTCTTTAGAGGACCAGAGGGCTTCATGAGGCTTCAAGGGGTCCCTCCACCTGTCGTGGCCATTGCTGATCCAGAGCCATGCTGGCACAGACTGGGCTCCTTCCGCATTTCTTCATTGTTCTCTATGACTTTTCTGGAGCATGAGGTACCGAGAGTCCCTGCCAGAGCCTGCACAGAGAGATGATGTGACGTGTGACAGGAGACAACGAGGCTGGCATGCCCAGGTCCGATGTCAGCTCCTTCCCTCCTGGGATGGGCCTCCATGGTAAGGCACAGACCAGAGACCAGGACACCATCCCTAAGTGACAGAGATCAGCAACTGGAGACAAGGTGCTCACAGAGCGCCAGGTGTGGAGTCCCATCATCAGTGTTGCACTAGCCCGTGGCGAGCTGGAATTTGCATCGCTATTCTCTGGTTCTGAAATTGCCTCTTCTACCACAATCTTCTACCGCTGGCTGGACTCAGTTTCCTTATTTGTAAAATGGAGTTCTAAACACCCTCCTTCCAGACCAGGCTCAAGGAGCAAATGGGGTGGTTGGTGTGAGGCACACACCTTTCCCCAGCATGGGCGAGCTCTTGTGATGTGCTGGGCTGGGTTGACATTTTCTTATGCTCTTGTCTCCTCCCTGGCAGGAGCCTTGCAGGAGCCACGAGGAGCCTTGGAGAGGAGGTGCCATCCATGGAGTATGAACTGATGACCACAGGCTCCAAAGCCAGGCCCCCAGGGCTGGTCTGTTCTCCTCTTAGATTTCCATGGACCAGCCCGCGGAACCCTCATGCTGGGTGGTTTCTGGGTGATCTGAAGACATACTATCCCACCTCCACTCCAGGCCCCTGGCTTATGACCGGAGGGGTGGGCAGCGTCTGGCAGCGGGAGGCAGGCGGAGGCTGGCTGCTTTGTGCCTTGTCTTGGGGCTGACGCCGCTGCCGGCCGCCGCTGTCTCTGCCCAGTTTCCTGAGTCTGGACGGGTCTGAGGTTGCGAGTGGTTTCCTGTTTCTCGGCATCTCAGGACTGGTCTAATTGGAAAGACATGTCAGACCCATGTGTCCAGCATGCTGGAGATGAGGAGGAGGAGGAGGACAAGGGGAGGAGGAAGAGGGGGAGGAGGAGGAGGAGCAGCAGGAGGAGGGAGGATCCAGTTTGCCCAGTCCACGCCTATAGAGGACCTGGAGGCAGATCCTGGGGGGGACTGGAGACCACAGACCCCACGGGGGTGAGCAGGCGGCGATTCTCTAGGGGCTTCCAAGGACCCCATAAGCCAGGCCATTTGGACGGAGCCGTCTGGAGGAGGATGCGTCTGCTCAGCCGCTCTCCTGCTCACTGAGCCTCTCTTCCTCTCCGTTGGTGGGTGTGGTTCTGCTCCCCGAGACATGGCCCAGGATGGCCCTGGGCTCTGTAGATGCCAAAATTCAAGGCAGTGTTCCTGTCTCTGGAAAGCTGGGGACCGATATCTGCAGGGGGACAGATACACAAAATTTTTAGAACCCCCTGTTTGTCCCTCAGAGAAGCATAGCAGAGCACAAGGTGGGGCTCACCAGGTCCCCTCAATGTGGCCACAGAAGGGAGCTCCAGAAAACCACACATCTTGGCACCAGAGGAAGAGATAGGGTGGGGCTCCTCGGGGTGCCCCTCAGTGCTCACTGAGTATCTGGATTTGGCCAAAAAAATCTCCAGACTTGAGAGTTGGTTTCTTGCTCCCAAATTGAACATCGAGGGTGGAATAGAAGCACTTTGTTCCATCCCCAGCTGTCTCAAGTGTCTCAGTTTCCTCATCTGCCAAAATGACCATCGAGGACTGTCTTGAGGCTTGCAGGAGGACCATCAGATTGCGGAGCTGGCTGGGGCCCGGCACGTGCTCCATCGCAACCTAATGCTCTGAATTCTGGTCCTCGCCTCCCCAGTAAGGTGTCCATGCCTCCGGAGTCATGGCTTCTGTCCTAAATCTCCAATGCTCTTGTCCAGCAGTCCCCCCCCCCCC
>NW_025999900.1:62431261-62597531 GCF_001458135.2 Marmota marmota marmota | reverse complement strand
AGTCCCCCCCCCCCCGACTCCTGCCACGGGACACATGGCAAGAAGGGCAGACCTGGGAGGCTCGGTTTCGTGTTATGAAGCGGCTCCCACATGCCTGGGAAACCATGGCCGCCACAAGCAGCATTCCATCCCATGGTCCGTGGCAGCTGGCCACGGGGACTTACGCTTGGCTGGACACGTGTTGGCACATGGCTGTCTCCCTGCTGGGCTCTGGGAGGAGGGATCAGTGCTCTCCTTACATCGCCCTCTACCTGACTGTGAAGTCCCAGGGTCCCAGCTCCTGCAAACTAGAGGCCTGGGGCCATGTGCGTGCCCATCACCCAGTTCTTCGTTTCTGACTTGACTGGTCTAGTGCCCCCATCAGGCCGGCCAGCTCCCAGGGTCCCACACTCCAGGGCCAGCGGGGCCAAGCAGGGGTCTACCAGCTGGCTGTCGGCACAATGGCAAAGTGGACGGTCCTTCACTGGACACCTGATGTGGGCCAGCTGTGTGGTCCTAACCGATTGTTTCTCTTCTGTACAAATGAAGATTCGCCTGCTGTGTGTGTGCATATGACACGTGGGTGAACGTGCATGCACGTGAGGATTTCAGAGAGGAAGCCGGGGACAGCGTCAGGCACATGGTAGCTCCCATGAACTTGAGCCAGCTCCCCTCCCCTCTCCAGGCTGCTATCACCTGCCCCGCAGCCAGTTTTCAGTCTTAGGGTGCTGAGCACCTAGCGTGAGCCAGGCGTCAAGCTTAGCCATGAAATGTGACTGAGGGTAACTTGGACATGGCCAGAGATGATCTTTCAATCTTCTGAGGAAGGAAGCCACACAGACAGTCATCCCTGGAATGGCATGCACCATGGCAGGGGCCATGTGGGGACCTTGGGTGTGGGAAGCATATCTATTCCTTTTAATTGTTCTATAAATGTTCACTAGAAGCCTCTAGAGTGCCAAGCCATCTGCCCGGCACTAGGTGAACTGAGCGGATGACCCTTGGTCTGGGCTCTGAAGGGGCTTGTGGTCCTTGGAGGCAAGTGGTTATGTAAAGAGACCGTTCCAGGCCTGGGGATCAAGATCCCTCTGTAGCATGGTGCAAAAATACAGCTTTAAGGCAGCAAACCACAGGGAGTTCTCACCTCCCCCACCCTGGCCATCACAGCCTCGACTATAAGGTGGCCCAGGGGTGGACTTTGACTCTACTAGAGTTAGAAGTGTCAATGTCCACCTCGGCTTCCCCATTTGCTAAGGACGAGGTGATGGGATCTAACGTATGTGGGGGTTAGTCTACCCTGGGCTGGAATTTGTACCAGCCATAAGGTCTGGATAGGTAGGCCAGATTCACTTCACATAAGGTACGGAGGCCAAGGGACTTTCCTAAGGCCACACACCAGTGTGTAGTGGGGCAGGTTTCAAATCTAGGCGTTGCGTTAAAAAAAAACAACCCATGTATTTTACTGTTGGCCTTGGGCTTTGCCTCCCTGGGTGGCACCAATTAATATTCAGTGTCCTGACTTTCACCTAGACTTCAGCACAAGGTAAAATACCACCGATTTTCACGTATGTCCCCCAGTGGCCGCTCCATCGGAGAATGGCGCCTCGGAACCCGACACTGTTTAATTATAGGGCTCTGAGCATCAGCTCTCGAGTAGAAGGTGCCAGAATTGCCAGATCCCACGGAGGTTATTTTCCTGCCCATATTTGGAGGAAACCCATTGCTCTCTATTTATCTAATTGATCCCAGGGCTGGGCAGTGGCGAGCCAGCGGGAGGCATTTGCTGACTGTGTGCTGTTCTATTTTTTGAGTTGAGATTCACAGGAAAGTGAAGCCACATTTTTTGCAGCCAAGGGGTGGGGGGTGGGGCCAGGCATTTGAACAATGGGTTGTCTTCTTGGCCACCAGACTGGGCACAGTCATATTTGGTTATATGTTGGGCAGGAAATAATTATTTATCGGTACATTTATTTTCAGGACTCTGGGTGACAGGCAATTGAATCCAAATATGGTCTGAAGAAAGCTTTGATTCCATTATATACTGTCTTCTTCTCCTGGCCCTGATTCCACTAGCTGTTGCAATTGGCCTTCAAACAATCCAATCTATGTTTTCCAATGAGTTGGCCGCATTAAACACATAGAAACATATACACGCCTTTATGCATGCTATTTTTTTTTTTTAAGAGAACACTCTACAGGAAACTTGACATGGATTGAGCACCGTCCAGGGAATGGCCTCTTAGAGCCCAAGGACTTTGGAGTCAGAGCTGAGTTGGGACACCAGCTTCATCAATTACAAGGTCTGGGATGTTGTTCAAGAAGATCCTGGACCTTCCTCATTCTCGGTATTGTCATCTGTAAAATGGGCACAAGGATTCCTACTCAACAGGGATGCCCCAGGGGTAAAATGAGCTGATAGCTTTGAAGCACCAGGGTGCACAGGAGATGTCTATATGGGGTTGAATAGTGCCCCTCTAAATTCAAGGCCTTTTTAGGACTTCAGACTGTGACCTTGTTCAGAAATAAGATCAATGCAGATGTAATTACTTCAATTTGAGGTTACATTGGATGGTAGAGGTGGGGCCTGAATGCAGCACAATGGTAAGAGGAGGAGAAACAGGTGCTGCCGAGGGGTGCAGCCATGTGAGGACAGAGTGGAGTTGGAGCTATGCAGAAACAGGCCTAGGAACACAAAGGTCAAATATGACTGTCAGAAACCAGGATGGAGCAAGGAAGGATGTGCCCGAGCCTCACGCAAGTGCCGTCCTGCTGACGGCCTGATTCACGGAGCCTCCAGCTCTGAGGGAATATGTTTCTGTAGTTTAAAGCCACTCAAGTTGTGGTGGCTTTGTTGTGGCAGCTCTTGGGAACTCCCCGACTTCTGGATAGATATTTTTATGAGGAGCCCAGCACAGATCCTGGCCCCAAGCTCTGCTGTGCATTACTTTCCTACACACGGTGTCTGGAGATGCCAGGATGGGAGGACACTTTCTAGTTTGAGTGTCTGACCTCGAATGGCCCAGACCAGTAATCGCCAATTCCCTTTCCTCTCCCATCTTCTATTCTCCGCTTAGTTCTCTGCAAATAGCATGGCAGGAGACTCTCAATCTACTTTACAAGTGTTCCTATAACACGTAAATCCAGGGTACTTGTCTATTTCACAGTAAGACCACATAAAAATTCTACTTGCACACATAGCTCTTTATAAGGTGCCCTATCTCCTGCAAATAGCCTGTATGAAGTTTGCAGAGATGATCTGAGGTGCCACGCCCTTCCCAGGAGGTGTCTTGCCATCAAAGAGCGCAGGGACAAATGGAATTTATGCAGGCATATATCATGCTTCTAAAAGACAGTGCCATTTCTGCAGGCCCGCGTGCACACTTAGGGCTGACAGTGCCTAAATAAACTGGTTTATTTACTGCACTAGTTACCTGTTTAAGACTAGCCGTTATGTTAAGTAACACAGAGTGCCCAGACCAATAAATTTACGGCGTGCCTGTTTGTTTTACTGAAGAATTTATTGCAGTAGTAATAACTGTCAGGGGAAGGCAGGCGAAAGGCTGGAGCCACACAAGGGATCCATCACACTATCCACGTCCTGACAGTCATATGGGCAGTTCTTTTGTCACTGACTCAAGCACTGGAAACAAGACCTTGAAAAGGAACCAGCTTCTTTGGAACAGGCCATCTCTTCTACATAACCCAGGTGGTCGTGAATGACAAGCTTCCTAGGCTGTGGGTGACTTACTGCAAGCACCCCGGAGAAGACTTTTGCAGATTTGAAGGGTGCTTCATGCCAACCAGAAAAGGAGAATACCTCATTCCCACCATGGCTAATTAGATGGTGACCCTGGAGGAGCAACAGGCATCTTATGTGGAGGCTTACACCTGTGGCCTTGATCCAGTTTGGCTTTTTGTTTTAAGATTAGCCAGAGACTTGAGGATGGAAGACGAGCTTAGATCAGAGAGGTAGGATGGTAGAGTGGAGCTGTTTGAAGCACAGGCTTCGGAGACATGGAGAATAAGTTCTAACCTCAGAATCGTCAATTAAAGCTGGGCACTTGTAATCTCAGCGGCTTGGGAGGCTGAGGCAGGAGAATGACGAGTTCAAAGCCAGTCTCAGCAACTCAGTGAGACCCTGTTTCTAAATAAAATACAGAAAACCACTGGGGAGGTGGCTCAGTGGTTGAGTGCCCTTGAGTTCAATCTCTGGAAATGGAAAAAAAAAATGGCCACTTAAAATTGTGTCCACATACTTTATATAAAAACAGATATGAAAAATTGTGGTATATATATGTAATAAGAGTTGTAATGCAAAAAAGAAAACAAAGTACATGTATAAAGGCATGAATTGGCATGAACATACTCTATCTACAAAGATATGAAAAATTGTTCTCTATATGTGTAATAAGAACTGTAATGTATTCTTCTGTCATGTATTTAAAAAAATAAAATCAATAAAACTAAAACAACAACAACAACAATAAAATTACGTGACAGTAAGTTCCATTCTCTAAGCCACTCGTGGCTCCTCTGAAACACTGGGGTAATCCTCCATCCTTCAAGGCTGTGAGGTCAGAGGGCAACCATTCCAAGAACAGGTGACCAGCGGGTGCTGGACAAGTTCTGGCTTCCACTGCTATTTTGGTTGACTATTTATAGACCCTCAGATCCAGAGAAGAGGGAAGATAAGAAAGATGTTATCTGATCTGATCCTTCTCTCCCTATTTAGCAGAAGGATAAATTGCACACACGGGAGAGAACCATCATTGTCGAAGGTCATGTTGCAAATTAGTGGCAAAGTCTTGGTAAAAAACCAGGTCTTCTGAGACCCAATCCTGATTCCAAGTTATTTATTATTTCCAGAAATGATTGTGAAGCACCTTCTGTGAGCTTGGCAGAGATGGAAGACTTGTCCGTCCTCCAGATGGACTCTTGGGCTTTTCTGGATCCCAAGTGTCAATCATAGAACCTGGAATGGAGTGGAAAAGCAGAGAGGTTATGAAATGACTCAAGCAAAAGATTTTGAGAGAGCTTGGAGGAGGGTCAGTGATCATCTGGGGATGGGGAGGCACTCTGGATCAGGAAACAGCCTCTTTGCTTTGTCCTGGTGGTCCTGGGCAGCCAGCCAGGTGGGGAGGAGGGTGACATTCCAGAGGAGATAATGCCAAGAAGGCCAGTTGAAGTCGCTTGGGGCTACCAAAGTACAGGTAGAATGTGGTTCCCTGGGGACGCTCTGTGCACTGAACAGGCCATGTCTTGAAGAACCTCCTCGTCTGCACTCTGCCTTCTCAGCTGTGAGCCTAAGAGACACTGTGGTCAGCAGCCAGGGCTTGTCATCATCCTGCTCAGGAAGTTGAGGCCCAAGTGAATATCCTGAGATCACAGAGATAACGTTCCTGCTCATCCCACACTCAACCAAATACATCATCTGTGAGCACAATGAAAATAGGGATCTCATTTTCCAGAATCATTAAGAATTCCAAGATAGTGACAGAGAAACATAAACGCAAGAGCAGGACCCTTCTGAACTTGGGACCAAGAATGCCAGTGCAGGTCCCATGCCCGGGAAGCCAGCCTGGTTCCACAGTGCTTATTGGGTCTTCCTGCACAGCAGGAGGAGTTTTAGGCTCAGGGATGTAGCAGAGAATGAGCTGGAGGGGCTCCTTCCTCTCCTGTGGTGTGGTGGGCAGCTCCTGACGAACAGGTAAAGGGGATAAATGAGCATGGTGGTTCCAGGTGACGGTGAGCACTGAAGAGTCAGGGTCTCAGGTGGGGTGGAGGAGGCATCAGGCACTGCTGATGTGCAGCCGACCTCTGGACAATGAAATGTTGTGAAGATCTGGGGGAGCAGTACCCTGGGCAAAGGAAAAGCAAAGTTCAGTATCTCCCCCTGTTCCCTGTATCCATGGCTTTACTTTCTGTGCTTTTAGTCACTCACAGTCAAGAATGGTCTGGAAACATTAAATAGAAGATCCCAGAAATGAACAATTCATAAGTTTTAAATTGCACACCATTCTGAGCAGCATGATGAGATCTCCATTCACCCTGCTCCATCGTGCCTGGTACATGAGTCAGCTTCTTGTCCAGTGTGTCTTGTCCAGTGTATAGATGTATTTGCCCATGAATCTCTTAGTAGCCATCTTGGTTTTCAGATGGGTTATCACAATATCAAAGCCCAGGTGTCAATTAACTCTTAAGAAGTAGCCTGATGCTATGTCACATGCCCATGTCATTCACCTCACTTTATCTCATCACACAGGCATCAAATCATCTCACACCATCATCATAAGAAAGGCGCGTAGAATCCAGTAGGATATTGAGAAAGAGAGGAAAGTGAGCACGTTCTGTATCTCATAGTATATTGTTACCATTATTCTATTTTATTATTAGTATTGTTAATTTCTCACTATGCCTAATTTATAAATTAAATTCTATCATGGTGTGCATATATAAGGAGATAAAACAGTATTTATAGGATTTGGTGCTACTCACAGTTTCAGCATCCATGGGGGTTCTTGGAATGTATCCCTCATTAATGAAGGGGACTGACATATCTAAATCAGGAACAAACTTGGAGTGTACAGAAACAAGCAAAAATGCTGGAGTGGCTCAGGAGCAAAGGTTCTTGTGTCTAGATCTTGGGGGGCCCTGAGGACCCGGTGAAGACTGGATGAAAAGAAGTGGATTCTCTTGAGAAGGGTGCTCTCACAAAGCAAGATGTCCTCCAAATGGCGCTCCATTGACCCCTCCTGTCAGTGTCTGAGGCCCTGGAGGAATGGATGTTTCTAGTAGTACATCCCATAATGAATGATATGGGAGGAATGTTTTTGACCCACGAATGCTAAATGCAGCATCAGGTGACCACTTTGTAGTTCTCATATAACTCATGTCCACAAAACCATGAGCGAAAATGGAGATGGCAGTGTGTTCTATGGATGAACAATTTTATTTTTATTAAAGATCCCAAAAATTATTAAAAATGTTAGAATTTAAGAGAAATTTAACAAGAAAAACCTTATTTTAAATCATTCAGAAATAACAATTGTCAAATTTTGCTAGTCATTATTCTGAGCACCTTTATGACTATAATGGGAAACAAAATAACATGTAGCTAGAAATAATATGTACTTCTAGAAAAAATTATAACTCCAAATTTCAATAAAAATTAAATGCATGTTTTTACTTCACTACAATAGTGGGGACAAGATCCTGAAGGACAACGTGATCTTCAGACAAATCTTTCCTCACTGAAAAATGAAACAAAAGTTATGGAAAGGAGTTGAAGGTGTTTTAGAAAAATGCCTTAACTAAAGATTCTTTTGGATTTTACTATGGAAAAATGGGAAAAAAAAATAGCATTTCTATTCTTCTTCTCTCCCCTTCTTTCTTTAGTCCCTGACTTTTCTCTGGTTATATTATTTTTACATTTATTACATTTACTTGCTTCTCCAATTCTTTAGATGTCTTTATGAATTTTTTTCTCCCTCTTTGAGGATCAATCATTTCACTGGAATTTCATGTTAATATGTCATTATTTTTCCCCCGAGATGTAGTGTGTTGTTTTCTCTATAGATTTTAATCTTCATCTCAGAAATTTAATTTTAGGATGTCACTGAGTATTTTTTTCCTTTCTATTTCAGGAGCACCAATTATACATATATTGGTTCTTTTTATGAATTATACCAAATATAATCATTTTTTGTTGCTTTTATTTTCCATTTTATTCTATGTGCTTTTTATGTTTACTCTCTTTTTTTTTAGTTTTTTCAATTGTTGTTTTTATTACTTTTAAAATGACTTTCATCTTTAATATCATTTTTTTTCCATTTTTTAATTTTCTAGATTACCAGCTTTTTATGTCTTATGGTCTCTGACCACTGCACAACCTTTTTGAATTCATATATACAGAGAAGAACTCCTCAAGGTGATGTATGCTTAGTTTTATGAGCTCTTTTCTCATTGACACAAATAATCATTCTTGCAACCTCCATATATGTGGGTGTCTTAATGTCTCTTTTCTACTCTTTTCTTTGGTGCAATTTAATTTTTTTCATGATTAACTTCCCCCCCAACTTTCCTCCAGGTGAAGGTTATAGGAAAGGACAGGGGTAAAGTGACTGGGACACACAGAGCCTCACTCTGGACAAACCAAATCTTCCACCCTCTTTACAGGGCTTAGCCCTTCTTTGGTCCTGTGGGACATCTTGCTGAAGTTCTTAATACGTGAGATGTTGCTGTGGCCAATGGCAAGGCACTGGTGCTTGGTCCTATGATCTTAAACATTCCCTTTCCTTTCCCTCCTGGAACCCACCTGAGCTGCACCAGGGACAATGATGTGATCAGCCTGCAGCCCTTGTATCTTCAGAGCATCCAGAGTCTTGGGTGGGATTTCTGAAAGGGCTTTGCTCACCTTTCCTATATTTTGTACAGAACCCTAGAATCTTCATCTAGAATCAGAACCAACAATTGTAATTGGTTACACTATTAAAAGAGTGAACGTTTCAGGGACCATATACACAATTTGGGCCCCAAGGTGGGGTCGAGTTGGCTCAGTACCCACCACCTAGGTGTGCTCCAGGTGTGTTTGGCAGGAGCGAGGTATATTTCGTGGTTTGAGGCGGTGGGACATCCATGTGCCATCTTCCCTCTTATTCTCTCTTTTTACAATTACCATTTTGGGTAGGGATTAAGAATGGTAAGTAGAGCAAAATGCATTTTCTGTACCACCTGCAAGTGAAAATTTCCTGACTTTCAGATTGAGAGTGACCCAGGGCCCTCTGATTCTCTGTTCTAATTGGTAAAACAGATAAGAGTTCTGCTTGAGAATTTAGACTAAAAGCCAAAGGATTAGAGGGCCAGTATTTTTTTGTGGTGCAGATAATTTTGGTCTGGGGGACATTCACACAATGACAACATGCACTAGAGCTGATAGAACATCTATTTGCCCAGGGCCTTGGCCAGGACTTTGTCTGATTCCATTTTGATTTAAACAATGATCCCTTCAGGTGAGGCTGGTTAACCCCCTGATTAACCATAGAGGAAAGAAGGATCAGGAAGGTCAGGGTAGGATGGTGCATTCTGAGTTTGTCCTCAGCGTCTGGAGAAGCTTACTGCCCGCCTCTTCCCTTTCCCCTGTGTGCTCCGTCTTAGGTCCAAACCAAAATTTGGAGTTAGAATTTTCAGGAAACCCTAGTAGTGCTTTTATGTCCTTTTCATTTTCATCCCCAGTGTCTGTCTGAATGACACCTGGTGTCCCACCCTCTTTGATACCAAGTCCCTCTGGCTACTGTCTCCCTGGGTTGCTTGCTACCAGCATCTGTTCACTAATCAATTTCCAGTGGGAATGATTAAGATGGTCTTGGGTAAGAAAGGGGCCGTGGCTTGGTTTTATTTCTTTGCTTGCTGCATATTGACAGCTGCTATTAACTGGTGCAAAGATTTGGTCGATACCTAGTCAGCGTTTTCTATGTCAGGTTGAAGAGAACCAACTTCAAAAACCTTGTGTGGTCGGCCACAGCATCCTTCAACTCACAGTAGTGATTGTGGCTAACACAAGGAGGGCCCTGATGAAATCCATACACTTCCAGAGCTTCAAACTCTCCTCCTTCCCCACCTCTGCCCATCTTCCTGCTGCATCTGGCCACCTATCCCCTGGCCCTCCTGTGATGACTCTTCATCCTTCACCAGATCAGCAAGTATTGTTGCATAGTCCTTTAATCTTTTGCTTCACCAGATTTTTAAGCACTTTTATTTATTGCTTTGGAGAGACCAGAATGACTATTCTCACACGATCATCAGAACTGTTCTCAGTCATGGAAACCACTAAGACTCTGTTGAGGCCTTTGGCTAAAATGCAGCCCGGCAAGTTGTGCTTGAGCACTTTGAAAAACTTGGTTTCCTTTTTCTTCCACCAGAGATAGCTACCCCCCCCCCCCACTCTGCAATGGGGTTTCAATTTGACCTCCCCTGGAACTCCATGGGTGCCTCAATCCCTGCAGGACCGCATCACACTGCAATCACGTGTGGGTTCTTCTCTCAGAGGGAGTTTCCGAGTTGCCATCTTCTCTGCAGTGCTTCTTGCCACCTCAGCATCCAGGTCCGAGGCTGACTGGCGGAAACCGAGCTGCCCAGAGGCTGTTTCCTGCAGAAAACATGAAAAGCTGCTGTTTACAGAACACTAAATCATGAAATCATTCTAAACCAGGAAAAGCTGATGTTTATAGAACGCTCTTTGAAGATTATCCTCATGATTAAAGAGTGGTGGAGAGGGGACCTGGCTGCTTGGGGATCCCCAAGTCGGGCTGAGGCAGCTGTGCACAGCTCCACCATAGCTATCAGGGTTCCTCCCGAGGAGCAGTTGTCTGAGAGGCGAAGTTCATGACCAGGCACCAAGAGGGCTTTGCCACATCCAAGCCTTGACTCAAATTTCCAGCAATCAAAAAATCCAGCAACTTGTCACCCACGACCTAAAGACCTGAGCCTTCACGGTGCCCTCACACAGGATTCCACGAGGGCACAGATGCTCCACAGTCCAGGTGAGGCCCTGCCTGCACACCCACGTCCTGTCCCATACCTATCTCGTCTTTCATCTTCTTCACTGGCCTAATAGAAACATTAAATAAAAATCAATGCACTTATGTCTTTGATTTAAAGAAATAAAAAAAAATTATAACAAAATTTTCATTCCACGTTTTCAGACAGCACCTTTAGGTCCTGTAAGTCATCTGTGGCTAAGCGTGGTCCTTTGTGTCTGAAAACATTCCACGTTTTCAGACAACACCTTTAGATCCTGTAAGTCATCTGTGGCTAAGCATGGTCCTTTGTGTGACCTGGTGTATTTTGGGGTAGGGAAAAATCTCACTAAGAAACAACAAGATGTCATTAAGCTCCTCTTTGCCTCCTATATGGAAAATATATTGAAAGATGAGAGAAAGCTTTTGTTTGTTCCCCCGTTGGGAGCAAACCCGGACTCCGTGCTCTCGGAACCCTTTTCGTCAGGGCCCAGGAGCCTTTATTCTGAGGCCCTGGTTTTACGACTGCAGTGTAGTGGGCTGGAGGAGAGGAGGGGGCTGCAGCTCCGAGGGTCTGGAAGGGTGTCTAAGGAGCAAATGGTTATAAGAGAATAACAGGACCACGGGAAGAAGGGGGTCTCTCCAAAGCCCCTGGGCCAGACGGCATCAATGTGAACGTGAAAACGCGACTGCCCTGTCACAGCTGGGCTCCCGGCCCAACCAGGAGACCATCCACCCTGGCCTGAGTGGGAGATGCTGGAAGACCCTGGAGCTGTGGGACTGGGGTCAACTCGCCTGGCTATTGTTTGTGCCCTAGTTTGTGTCACTATGTATCTCTTTGCTGTAAGACCCATGCTGGTTTAGCTTTGACCAAAGGTTCTGGGAGCCCCTGTGACAGAGTTGACTTAGTCCCTGACCCCTCTAGGACTGAGCTGTACTTGATCCATTTCTTAGGACGCTGCTGTCATCAGGGAAAGGGACCAACTAAAACAGGCTGAAACCAAATTCCAAGAGGCTCACTGCATCCCCAGCTGGAAAGCCGAGGGCACCCCTGGGGTTGTGGTGGTGGCCCAGCTGTGGTGAAACAGCCCAGCTCCATCTTTCTCCATCTCTGCTCTGGGCTGGCTTTTCTTCAGGAGATCTCTGTCCCTGAGGTGGCCCGCTAAGCCACCCCTGATGCCGTGATTTCATGGAGATGCTGAAACTAGCTCAGCTATGTCATCAGAGAGAAAGTGTCCTTTCCCTGACAATTCTAATGCTTTCTCTGTTGGACCCAAATGAAGACCACGCGGTCCCAAGTGTGAGGGGGTGGGGAAAGCAGCTGAGAGTGAAACAGTAGACCTTTCTAAAAGAAAACCAGGCACTTATTGTCAGAAAAATAGGAGACGTAGTTTGAGTGGGCAAGCAGATGTGCAGATGTCTCCCTGCCCTCCGTCTTCCCAGTTTGGAGTCCTAGCCCTGAGACCTGCTGACCGCCTTCCCCAAAGCGGACTGCTCTGTATGTTGGCCAAGGCCAGCTGTCAGCCTTTGGTCCTTCAGATCAGAGATTGCCATCCTCCCCTCCTGGAGATGGTTCACCCAGATCTCAACTGGCTGCCGACCTGTCTGTGACTCTGAACCCTGAGTGATGGACAGGTGCTCTCCCTGCGCACAATGCTGGGATCTGTGTCATGGTGGAGACTGACCCCATGTCCCATTCCCTCCCCACAAACCCTAGCCTGCCTCTGGGAGTGGGGACAGGTCCAACTTGAGTCAGATGGCAACAAATGTCCCTTGGCCAGTTGATGGCTCATTGGGGATTTGAAGCCGGTGCCCTTCGCACTATTTCAAGGAGCCGGCGCCTTAGGAAATCCAACAAAGGAACTAATACAAAGAGGCCCCCAGAGTGACTCTACAATCAGAAGAGAGGAGGCTGCTGTTGGAGTTGGCGTCATCCACGGGCGCCAACCTACTGCCACCCTGGGAGCAAATTCTTTGACATGCGGGGGAAGCACCGACTTCATTAGCTTGTGTGGGAGTGAGGGGGAGACGTCCCTGGGAACTTCTGGCAGCCTTGCAGGGAAAGGATGGTGACGGTGTGCTTCATATTGAACTTGGCATACATGGGAGTGATGGCCGTGTTCATAGGAGATCAGGTGGCACTTCGAGTTTGTCTGCAAGAGCCTAATTACTGACCTGACACCCATCGCTTCAGATGGGCCCAGGAAGCAGCTAACTGGAGTCTGGAAGCATCTGGTAATGCAATTACCCTGCCAGCTCTTTACCCACTTGTAGCCCTGTCATTAGACACTTTTTTTTCCTTGATATTCTTAAAATGTAGAGTTACCAACCAGAGCAATTTAAAATGATATATAGTTATTTTTGACTCCTCTCTTGTCGAGGGAGAACTTCATAAATGATGTCACAATAAACAAAATGTGAGAGAAACCTCAGAAATGAAATTTGTAAGGGCAGAGACTGCAGGAGGAAGAGAAGGATCATCGCCGGGCCTCCCGGGTGCTAATGAATTAACGGGGAAGCCGAGTTAATGAGTTCCAAGGAGGAGTTGTTGTCAGAGGGTTGAGGTAATAGTGAGGAGTTATGGAGCCAGGAGGCAGGGCCAGACGTTCCAAGTGGCCCCCACGCTCCAGGAGGGGAAGGAAGAAAAGTAGGGGGAGTGGTCCCCAAACTCGGTCAAGATTTGGGAACACCAAGAGGATGGCAGAGAAAGAGGGGGGCCCTGGAGCTCTAGTGAGATGGTAAAGCTGATGATAGAGGGCCCCCGGGAAGCTCATGAGCCTTATTTTTCTTGAAATGGAGAGAAAGGAAGGGAATTAGGGAGGATGAAGGCTTTCAAGACTGCTCCCAAATTAATAGGAAGAGTCTCAGAGATGGAGAGAGGGTGATTGAAGAATGGAGGAAGGACGAAGGCCGGGCTACCAGGTTGGGGTTGGGGTTGGGGTCGGGGTTGGGGTACCAGGCGATTTGCAACTGTGTTTTGAACTAATGTATTGTTTCTGCCTTTGACAGAGGAAGGATTTAAAACTCAGAGATGTTTAATATTTTTTTGCCCAAGGCTTACCCACACGGCTTCAAGGTGGTATAATTCTGATCTAACCAAGGTTTCTGGAATTTACTATAAAAAAATGTAGATGCTGTTCTGGGATCAGAGAGCTCACAGCACAGAGTCGGGGAGGCTGATCCACATGCCCCAGCAACAATATCTTGGAAGAGCCAGAGTAGAATTGCCCCAGACTTATCTCCCGTACTGTCCCAAAGGCTGATGCCTCCTCTGCCAGGTGGTTGTGGACATCAACTAAGATCAAGGTGTGAAATGGTCTCATAAACTCTGGAGGTCTCTAGAGAACTTACAAAAGTCTCCCATGTGTTTCTTGGGAGCTTTGGAGGAACAGTGAAGCCCAGAATCCTTAGATGAAATCCTCAGCAGGTAATCTTGATTGTATAATCAATACCAATAAAATAATAATAATAATTAATAATAATAATACCAATAAAACCTGCCACGTCTCCACATTGCTCTGGTGTCCCCCAGTGCCTCTCTGTTTCCTTTCTTTTCTCCTTTAGGACCTGGAAGAGTAACATTGAAAAGTCAGAAATGGTGTCAGGGAGCTCAGCCTGGGGGGCGGGGATGACATTTAGCAGTAACCCTTCATATGGAGATGAGTCACGTGCAATCCTTCTGACCTGGGATCCTGCCTAACCCTCATCTTCTCCACGAATGTCTCTCTTTTAAAGCCTGTGTCATCCATGGGAAAGTCCTCAACTACACAAAGTCCAGAGACCCGTCTAACCTGGGGGTCATCACAGGTGGAAGCATTCCTCATTCTGTGGTGGCTTCACTACCTACTTGTCACATCCAGTGGCTTATACATACCTAGTGGGCAGGGGAGTTTGAACCAGCATTAAGGACTCAGCACCAATACGGTGGGCAAGCACACACAGGGCTGGGGAGGTGTTTGTTGATGGATCAGTTAGTTAATCGCGATGTGTTCGTGTAGATCCCTTCTCCAAATCCCGTCTAAAATCAGCCTAAATGAAGCCTGACTTCCCATAAATCATAGGCAGTAGTTATTTCATGAGCCCCCAAATTGCAGACTTGATAACATTTCTCTTATTCTGTGGCCTCTAGGAAGTTCAGAGTCCACCTTAAGGAAAATATAGAAACGGAAGGCTTGCGTTTCTAGACAGTTGCCTAAGTAATAGTTTTTTTTTTAAATATTTTATTTTCCAGTTGTAGTTGGACACAATACCTTTATTTTATTTATTTATTTTTATGTAGTGCTGAGGATCGAACCCAGGGCCTTGCACATACTAGGCAAGTGCTCTACTGCTGAGCCACATCCAGCCCAATTTATTTTTTTTAATCCTTCTTATTTTAGGATCATACTGATGATGTATTTATGCAGCCACATCAATTCGGTTTTTAAGAAAGGTGCGCCATAAACTTTTGATGTGATCTGGGTGGCTCTCCTCCTTAAACTATTGGGTCATGAGCTGTAGATTCACTGCATGCTCCTAAATGATAACCTGCCCTCCCTCCTTCTCTCTGAGGGTCTCTTAGACAAAATACGGTATTGCACACAAGCACATTTAAATGAAAAATCCTATCGTGGGAGATAACTTCCAACGATAGAATCTTAATAAACTTTCTGTGTTTGATTGGCTGGGATAACGAGAGATACATATCATATGTGATCGCTGCACCACAGAAGAGAAGCTGGTCATCATTTTCAGATAAAGATTTCCATCCATCCACAGATTGCAATCGGGGGCTGCCGTGGAGTTCGTGGTCTGTTCCAGTTAATTAAATGCTAAATGAAATTCAGAGCTCTGGCTCCTAGAGATCCAACAATCTGTCGCCATGAGCCGCAGTCAGTGATACAGTCTGAGAGGTTTGATGGGGGTCTAGTAGTTGCTCAGGAAATACTTATTGGTATTATTGTTTTATTGGCTTCCTTACCAGCTCCCTTAATTGAGAACTCCGGTGGAAAGCAGAATGGCTGGTGTCTGAGCTCCCCTCTTCCTCTGATAGCGGAGGGTCCCTGCTGTTTGCGGTGGGGGGGGGGAGGGGGGTATGACTTAGGAAGACCTCTGTAGCAACCCACGCTAATTGCTGTGGGCCTGGCACTTCTTAACCCAAACCATAAAACACATTCAGATGGAAATGACAGAAATAGATCTTTTGTAACGATTCTCTGCAGGGGGAGCTGTCCTGAGGACCTTCCCCACTGGGTCTTGTTTCCTCTTTGGAACTATATCTAGAGGTCTTTTTTTGAACTTTACAAAAATGGGTACTGGCCACCATTACTGAGCGCCTATGGAGGCCAAATGCTGAGCTCAATGCCACACCCTCCATTTCATCCTTCAATAGCCTTTCAAGGGAAGTGTTAGTGCCCACATGCTCTTGGGGCTCAGAGAAGGTAAATAATGTACCAAGGGTGACACAGCCAGCAAGTGGCAGAGCTAGGATTCAGATGTGTGTCTATTTCACAACACAACTTTTATATACTGAATAGTGACCAAACCCATCATTGTGATTATTTGTCCAACAAATACACAACGGCCAATCCCCCCAGCCCCCCAGGACTCTGTGCTAAGGTGGGTGTGACAGCCAGTGGCTTTGGCTTATGCCACTGTCTGAGAATCTATGATGGCTACCAAGTCTTCCCTTCCCCCACCAAGGTCATGGGCCTTGGGTCATGGGGTCATGGGTCATGGGGGATGGGGAGGCCTCTTACTGTTTGGGCTGTCTTCATTATAGTCCAGGAAGGGGAGATTTGCTCCTCTGTACTCTTTGTTTGCAGCTAAGGTTCCAAGACTGTCTCAAATCCAAGACTCCGTTTCCTTCAAGAAGCTTTGAGAAGTGCTCACTGTCGGCATCCCAGGTGCTGCGAGGGCCTGGGAGGGGGTGCCACTCTTCTCCCCGCTTTTACTGCTCGCTCTGCTCACCAGCATCTCACTCAACAGTCGTCAGTGGCCTCTCACTGCGCAGACATCTTGGTCCACTGGAGCTGCCAGCGCAACATACCTTAGACAGGAAGTTCATGAACATCTGACATGTGTTTCTCACCCGTCTGTACGCTGCCGAGTCTCAGACCAAGGCACCAGTAGATCTGTGTCTGGTGAGGCCCCTGTTTTATAGACGGTGCTTCCTTGCTACGTCCTTACACGGTGGACGGGCAGGCAAGCTCCCAGGACCCGCTTTGTGAGGACATTGCTTTTATTCCCGAGGGTGGAGTCTTCACGACCTCATTGCCCCCCAGAGCCCCCATCTCTTGATACTATTGCAGTGGGTATTGGGCTTCCTCACACAAAGGTGTCCGGGTGGTGGGCACCAATGTTTAGACTATAGCAGTGACCACAGATGACAGGAGGACAGCTCCCATCTCCTTTGGGGACTTCTATGTAACTTCTATGTGACCAGATTTTACATGCTGTCACTAAATATCAAAAATAAACCAGCATTAAAAAGGAAAGAGATGGAGATCAACACACACAGCACTGGAAGAAATCAGAGGGAAGTCAGGGGCAGTTGCCTGCGGGCTTAGAGTTCTTTGAAACGATGTTGCATTAATAAGACAAGAAAAGAAAGGCCCAGTCAAAGAAAGGACAAAAGAAAAATTCTGAAAACTAAATGTTCAACTGATTAAAGGAGATAGTTGACCCAAATGGTAGGAGACAGAGTCAGCAAAGCTCTACTCCTAAACAAGAGAGTCCAGGAAAATACAGGGGTGCAGGAGTCAGTCCCAAAGGCTCAAAGTACAAGGTTCCTATTGCTTTTCTAACAAGTTACACATATTTAGTGGCTTAAAACAATACATTATCTTATAGTTCTGTAGATTAGAGGTCCGACAGGTGTCTCACTATACTAAAAATGAGGTACTGGCAGGGCTGTGGTACTTGCTAGAAGTTCTAGGGACAATGTTTCCTTGCTTTTTCTACTCTTGAGAGGTCACCCACATTCCTTGGCTTCGGCTCCCGTCTTCCATCTTCAAATCCCACAACAGAAGGCTTCGTCCGTCTCATGTTTCATGTCTGTGACCTCCTCTTCTTCCTGCCACTCTCATGCTTCAGGAGTCCTGAGATTCACTGGGTTCACTTGCATAAGGTAGGATAATTTTCCTGCACCAAGCTCAACTGATTAGCAACCTTAATTTCATCTCAACTTTAATTTTCTTTTGTCCTGCAATCTAACCTATTCTTAGGGTCTAGGAATTCAAATACAAATATCCTTAGGGACTTTAGTAGTCTGCTTTCTGTTGCTGTAACAAAGTACCTGGAGGTGAGTAACTTTATAAAGGAAAGAGGTTTTTAAACTCATATCTCTGGAGGCTGAAGGGATGATGCTGGGATTGTTTGGCTCTGGGGAGTACCCTATGGGTAATGGTGTGTGGAGCAGGAAGAGATCCCATCTTGAGATCAGAAGACAGAGAGCAATCCAGCGGCCCAGTTCACTCTTGAGAGAACTCTCTCATGGGTTCATGGGAGCTACTTTGGTCCCTCTGAGTGTAGTGTCCCCAGTGACATAAAGACCTCTTGCTAGACCCCACTTCTTAATGGTCCACACCACCACACTGAAGGCTGAGCCAACACTTTAGCTCATGGGGACACGTTCCGACCTTATGTGAACCATAGCAGTGCCCTGCTTACCACCCCAGACGCCACCTCCTGAGAGAAGAAGAAAACAGATGGGCAGGAAGTTAGCCAAGATTCACTAAGGAGATTGTCCTTCCAGGGCTGAAAGGATACATGAGTCATTGGAGCAAAAGTGCTTTCCTAGCAGGGACCAGAATAAGTGGGAAATGACCCCTCCCTAGACATGCCAGCATGACACTCAAAATGCAGAGGATAAGACATCGTCCTAGATGCAGAGAGAGACAGAGACAGAGACAGAAACAAAGAAGAAAGAAGGGACGGGAGACTCGGAGGATGAGACAGGAAGAGAAAGAGAGGAAGGAGGGGGAGGGGTCTGGGGCAGAGGGAAGGGGCAGGAGCTTTGGGAGCAGTGAGGGGCGAGGGCAGGAGGGTCTGGGGGCCTTGGAAGGAGTCAGGGACACAGGTTATCGACCTCCACCTCCCCTGCCTACCTGGCCCGGTGCTCAGCAGGAGCCAGGTGTTCTGCTTTGTTAGATGGACCATGACCAGGTCCTTCACTGCTGCCTACTATTTCTTGTTGAACTCTCTCCTCCAGGGCCACTCTGATGTGCCACCAAGCCATGGACAATAAGCTGACTGTGTCAGTTACTAAGAATCAGCATCTGCTAACCAACTAGGCACTTGGGAGTTTTTCAATTTCTCATTTCACCAAGTCAGTCTGCATTTGTTGCCTGGGAGCGAGTCTTGTTTCACTGAGTTTGACGGATACCCGCTGCTTCCGGGGAAGCATTAGGTTCTAGAATATTCCAGAAAGAGTCACATTGCTTGGTGTCATTTGGACAATGACGACAGCAAGGAAGGGGCAAAGAGGCCCTCAGCGGAAGCCTGTGGTCACAGTCATGTTATGAGTAACACCTGGACTCTTGAATCAGCAGAGGTGTTTGGGCTGGCTGAATTTCTGAGCTAACTCGTGCTTAGGTTTTAGTTTCCTGACAGATTCATCGTGCTCCCCTTGGCTCTCTCCATGGACTGCTATCTATGGACACCCACTGGAAGGTCTCCAGACAGCTCTGGCCTGGCTCCTCCTGCACTGGTCAGCAGGTGCTCTGGCCCCTGGCACTGTGCACACCCCTGGCTGCTGAGAGTGCCTGTCCCCTCCTGTCCATTTCTGGTCACCTCCAAGACGTGCTGAGCTCTCCCTTCTCCAGAAAGCTCCTCCTCACCCAGCCAGGGCCATGGCTCCTCTGGGCTCCTGAAATTTGCCTCTGATGATAACGTCCTGCCCGAGTGTAGCCTCAGGGGAGAGTCATCTCTCCCTTCCTCGGGTCCTTCTTTTCAATTTCATTTTCCCTTCCCCCCATGCTGTTACTGTATTTGTTATAAACTGCAAGGTACGGTGAGGGTACAGGCAAATACACAGATGAGAAAACTGGAGGAGACACCCCCAATTCTAAGTGCTGTGGAACCAACCTCCTGGTAATGATGATGATGATGATGATGATGATGATAATACACTATAACTCATAGTGCATAGGACTTTATAGATAATGGAACCCTTATGCATATGTCAGTCCCTGATGTCATTCAAAACTCAAAACTCTGTTATAATGATTCCATGCACCCTTGATTTGTCTGCAAGGTGAGACCAAACGCCATGAAGCAAAATGTTTGCCATCCTAACGCACCCTTCCTCTAGGTGCACGGCTGCCCTGCTCCCCGTCCAGTCAGGGATCCCACCATGCTCCGTGCTGCTGACTCTCCTCCCCCTTCATCTTGCACCCAGGTCTTTCCATTTTCACCTGAATTTACCTGCTGTGGCATTTCCACCCACTACCTTAAATCTGGTTGAACAGGATGAAAATCGCTTTTGCATGCACCCACCGCCTCCTCACTTATAGCTTCACGCCTTGCACACATTCGATGCCCAACAAGAGCATTCAGATCACGCCCAATGTGACTGGATTGTCACCCAGCCAAGCACATCTAATGGGGTTTTCCTGATTGTTCCAATCCCATTGTCCACCCACGGCAAAGGGAGTCAAGGGCTGCCCAGTTTTGACAGCAATGTATCTAAGATTCTAGAATATAAGATTGGAGTGACACAGAGCAGCTCAAGGACAAGATAGCTGCTACTCACAAAGAGATTGCTCTCCTGACGTGCTCTGAACCTGTCTGTCACGGTCTGATTATAAGCAACCGCAGAGCTGGTCTTGATGGTTTCCACCTGGGACTTTCTTGGGAACATTCAGCTCAGGGACTATTGGAGCTCACATCCCTCTCCTTCAGAGAGTCACCTGGTTTTCTCCTTTGCACTTCACATGTATTTATTAAACACCACTAAATGCAAAACTTTGCTGGGTGCACCGAGATGCAGTCAGAGGGGTGCCAGCCCTCGGAGCCTCAGCATGGTTGTGCAAAAGATGTCAGACTCATCTTCGGAAATGCACAGCAAGTCACACTTGGGAACAGAGTGTGGGCTCTGTGGACAGTGAGGAGACCTGCGTGGGTGGGTTTGAGGGTGCTGGGAAGGGTGCTGTCTGAAGGGAAGCAATGTGCAAGATGGTGCTGGGGCCGGCTGCCACACCAGCTCTGGGTGGTTTTGGGGCTCTCTGCAGCTGGAGCAGGGGCATGGTGTGGAGGACCCTTGGCGTTATCATTGATGTTGCTGCACACAGTAGTGACAGTTTACACCAGGGCAGAGGCAGCGAGGGGAAGGGGGAAGTGTCCCTTGCCTCTTATGGCTGTGGAACCCAGGACTTGGTGACAAGTTTTATGAAAGGTGGTTGTGTTGGGAGGTCAAGGCTGCCCACAGGTTTCTAGGGTGAGCGGGTGGGTGCAGGTGGTGCCAGAACAATGAGATCCAAAGGAATGGAACGGAGCGGCCAGGGCTCCTTGCACACTCAAGCTGTGTGCCCAGTATTACCTAAGCTCACTTCATCCTCCCCAAAATGCTGAGATGGGAGCTGGCATTGTCCCCACGTGAAAACGAGGAGACTGAGGCATGGAGTGGAGAAGACACTTTGGTTGCAAAGCCACGATCTTCACCTTGATATTCTGACATGAGTGTCCACATCCTTAATACTACTGCCCTGTGGGAAGCCGGGCACATCAATGGAAGGTGACAGCAGAGCAAGTTCATGCTGAGTCACGACACGACCTGAGACTCTCCTTCAAGAGTGGTCACTCCAGGGTTTCTGTCCGAACTCCCCGAGTGAGCTCCCCACACATAAGATTTGTCAAATAGTTCCCGTGACACAAATTCACACTCACACCCATGCACACCAACACTTACACACACCTGCACTCACACATGCACATGCACATGCCTACATACAGACACGCATATGTGCACAAGCCTTCGAGGAAGCAATCTGTGGCATGCTGGACGGTACATGAGTGACAGGTCCCACTGTGTGGCTGAGAGTGACAGCAGCTGCCTGTGTCCAGTCAGTGCCTCTAAATGCAGTCAGCCCAGCCAGCCTCCCCAACAGCCCCCAGAGGGCACCTGGAGGTGCTTCCAGGCTGTTCTGCTGACGTCCAGTCCTGCTGGGCGTTGAGCTGGCTCAGGGCCAATCTCATGCTTGCCCTTGCCTCTTGGGCCAGGAACGGACATTTCCATGTGGCAAGAATCAGGTCAAGCCCTTTGTACGCACTTGGTCTTGAGCGGCCAGCCTGTAGACATGGAGTGGATGCCACTTTGTAGGGAAGAAGCTGGTCCAGGGAGGCTGTCATTGGAGGGAGGCCAGGTGCTCCCAGAGGACGCAGGCTCGGGTGACTCACTCCATCTTTCATCCACAGCCTTCAGGTGACTCTGTTTTTTTGGCCTGACACATCCCCTGTCCTCAGAGCCCTGGCCCCACACCCAGCCTGCTGTCACCGAGCTGCCACCTGGGACCCTTTGGTGTGGGCTGGGGGAGATCCTCAGGTGATCACACTCCTGGCTTCCACGTGCAAATGGCCGCGGGACACCTTGGCCTCTTAAACCTCTCATTTCCCATAGATTTCTGGGGCCTTAAAGGAGGTTTTGTTTTTCCTGACCTCCCCCAAATAAAGTTTTTAAATTGTATAAAGCAGCTGAGATCAACAAAGGTGATTTGTTACTGCCATGTGGGATTAAAAATGTAATGTCAAAAGAAAACTCCAACTCTTTCCTCATATATTTATTAAAGAAAAAAGTCTGGATGATTACAACTTGTTAGATCTGCTGCTTCTCCTGTTCCATTTAGGAAAAAAAAAATGTGGCTTTATATTCCCACCCACTGGTTTCCAACTAAAACAGAACTTAGTTGCCTGCTGATCCCGCTGGCTTTTTAAATGAAAAACTTATTCTTTTTAAACTACTGGAAAATTATATTTAAAAATCAGCATAATTCCATTGCCTATTCTTTCTGGGTTCCTTGAATAATACAGGACTGGTTACCGGGACAACTCTGCCTAATCGGAGGTACAGCTTGGGCCGAGGTGCACGTTCACTGGTGATCTGCGTGTTGCTAAAGTGCAGCATCCATTTCTATGTGCTCATTATTATAATCTGACTTGAGATTCTTTTTTATAAACTTATCACTTCTAAAGGTAAGCCTTTGGTAGATTTTGGATATTATAAGAACATTATATATGTCCTATAATTTTATATATATGTATTCTGGATACATTCCATATGTATATTCCAAATTCTTGACCCATAAAACCCTGAGTTGTAGTAACAATAAATTGTTGTTTTGAGCCACTGACTGTCAGAGTGGTTTGTTAGACAACGGTGAGTAACGTGGGTGGTGTGTGTACAGCTGGACTCTGTTCCACATCACACCCTCTTTCCCCAGTAATTGGTGATAACTAATCTATGACAAATCACTTCACACAGATTATCTGCACTTGGCCTCACTTGGAGAACTCACAAGCCATGCCATTTTCTGCCCAATGGCCTCCTTATGTACCTGAAGGGCATAGTCAGAGTCCTCACCTAGTGTGAGGGTCTATTTGTGGGTGCACCCAGGTGATAGCCCACAGCCTGCTGTGAGCTCTTGGGGGCTGGACTGCTTCAGGTATATGATGGCCTTGTGGATTAGAACAGGGTGAGACCAAAGTCACAGCTTCTGAAGACCATTTGGCCAGCTGTGACCTGTACAGTATGATGCCGGAGCACTGTCTTACTGAAGACGTAAATACACATATGCAGAAATGAAAGGTGAAGATGGTGCCCACAAGGATAACCAGTGTCTCAGCACTCGTATAACAGGCATGCTTGGTGCTAGGCTTTCCTGTATTTGTTCATCTTGCTCCTACAGCACCTTTATCCTGTTGGTACTTTAAATGTTCTCTCTTCACAAAGGTGGAGACGGAGAGGTGAAAGCTTCCTTGCCCAAGGTTACCCAGGATGGTCGTGAGAGCACCTGCATTCGAATCAGAGTGACCAAAGTCCAGAGTCCACAGTCCCCAACGCCCGGCCAACCTGTCTTGGAGGTGCAATGGCAGGCAATACTGGCAGCTGGTCTCATGCAAAGATGTCCCTCCTGTCTCATCAATGGCACCATGTCTCATCTGCAATCCTGCTCATAAAGAACCAGCACAGTTCTCTTTTGAAAAACAGTGACAGTCAGAAAAGTTGCAGGAATGTGATGCACGGTGTCACAGCCCGGGGAGGACTCCCAGAATAACACTCTTCTTCTCCTGGGAAATCTATACCTTTTGTTATTCAACCATTCATTGGACAGAACTCAAGGAGATGGAACCCTGTTAAGGCACAGCACTCCAGAAGGACACAGACAGCGGTCCCAGCAGAGCAAGTGGGTGCACCAAGGCCCAGGAACCAGCTCACGTGTGTGAACACAATGCACCCTGGAGTGAAGGGACCTGGGGGGACAGGGCCATGGGTGACCATGGAAGGTGGTACAGGGAGAACGGTGTGTTCCAGGCAAAAGGGAACTGGGGAAGGCTAGGAGGGTGTTTCCCGGAAGGGTCAGTGCACTCGGGTGTGGAGGGGGTAGCCATAGGGCTCATCTGGGAAACCCAGGGTAAGTCTGATGCTGTCACTAGAAACTAACACCGTCCCAACAATACAGACGCCCATTGGTCCAGCCGGTGGGGAGGTCAAAGACAGGGATTGTACTTCTCACTGATCACTCCATCGGCAGTGGCTCCGGTGTCCCCGAGAAGCACCCGGGGTGGGCGGGGGCGTCCGTGAGCGTGGGTGAGCGAGGCATGGCTTGATGAAATTTGAACAGCATTTGTTTTGAACAATTCTATCTTCATTGTTATCTCATCAAAAACAAACAATTGCACAGTCAGCTCTGGAAAGACAGGTAATAATATGCAATTCCTTCACTGTCCTCTGTAACCTTTTCTATTTTCTCACATGTCCTTAAAAAGACAGATAGAGCTACAGATGATTATCAGGTAAGGAGAGAAAAAGATAAGCAAACACAAAGTAATAATATAGCTCTCTGAAATCATTGGTTGTTCCCCTGCTGAGGATGTGCCCTCCAATAAGCCATTACTTAACGTCTTCTTCTGCTTCTTAATAAAAATCCCACGAAGGCAGTGTGTTTCTCATTCTCACCCCGCCTCCCTCTGCGAGCAGGCTCTGGGAGGCAGAAGATTTCTCTGCCTTTCCTCCCTGCTGTTCCCTGCTTCTCTCCACCTCCAAGGTCCACCCCAGTGGACATGCGGGAGCCCAGAGCTCCAGGGCCCCAACCAGGCTGTACTCCCCTCCTGCCCTCCCTTCAGACCAGCCCGACTTGCTCCTTACGCCCTGGATCACAGCGCACATTTCTACCTCTGCACCTTTGTCTGAGGAATGTGTCCAGCTCAATGAGCTTCCTCCTTCTCACTTTGCTGGTGCCATTTTGGGGGCATTGGGGAGGAGGCCAAGCAGGGTAGAGAAAGGCTGGCCGGTCTGAGCTGAGCAGTCATGAGGGAGAGTCCTACCTGACCGACTGTCCAATGGGCTTGAGCAGGACATTTGAGGCAGCCCTTGAAATTGGTGGACCCTTGCTCAACATCTGAGGAGGGATGGTTGTGCCATCAACCCACGTCTAAGTCTTAGCAATTCGAGCTCCAGCCCAGTTCTGCAAGGCAGATAGAGGGAAATGGGCATGCACCCGGCCTCCCCACTATGCACATGGACCTCGTGTTCTGCAGGCTTGGACAGAGGACTGGCCCCAGAGTTCAGCTCACAGCTGCCTTCCTAGAACTGTGATCACTGGCCTGACCTCTGACTTCTACAGATGCTGGACATGTTGGGCTGTGTGAGGCTGGGGTTTGAGTCCTGCTCACTGGAAGTCCTGCAGAAATTCAGAGATTGGACAGGTGCAATTTCCTTTCCTCCTTGTTCCCTTGGTCACATCCAGCTCATCCATCAATACTTGGCTTACGTGTGACCGGGAGACCTTCTCTGAGGTCCGAGGTTGGTCAGATTGCAGATAAAATACACAGCAACCTTTGCAATTTGAATCGCAAATAAACAACAAATGCTTTATTTGGTGCATGACGCAGGATGGATGACACATATTTATGATAACAAATTCTTGTTTACCTGAAAATCAGATCTAACTAGGATTCACATTTTTATCTGCTGAATCTGGCCACCCCAGCCAGGTGCCCTCTGTCGGTGTGTCCCTCAGGCCACTGCACATCAACAGCAATGTGTCTCACGACTGTGCATCCGTCAGGCATTCTGTCCTTGCTCTCACTATGCACCAGCAAACCCCTCTTCTTTCCAGCATCCCAGCCGGACAGAGCAGCCTCTCCCTTGGGCCATTGTTACTGTCTTCCACTTTTATTTCTTGCATAGAGAGATTTCCCTAAAATGGAAATCACATGAGGCCACAATTCAGCTCAGAGACCTCACAACAAAACCCACACAATCCAACAGGCATGAGGACGTTTCTCCCTTGGTCCACTCCTCATCTCTGACTTCCCCTCCCAGTTGATCTTCCTTCCGCTTCTCCCCAGGTCCTCCTGCAGGTGTGCTGAGCTCCCGCCTACTGCTCGGCTTCCAGGTTCCCTGTGCCTTCACCTGAAAGTGCGTGTCCTCCTGTCCCTCTCGGTACATGCACACTGCCTTGAGAGAGGTACCCTGGTGCTCCATCTAAAACCCTGCTTTTAACTGCCACTCTGTCCCTCCAACCTGCTGCCCATTCTTCATATGATTTATTGGCACTTGACATGTCATAGATTCTCATAGTGTTTGTTCAGGGACCATCTTCTCCATTCCCGTTTCCCGAGAGGCAGGAGTTTGGGCTGCTTCATGTCCTCCTCTATGCCTGCTGCCCAGCCTCATGGCTGGCATGGAGTGGAGACTTAAATACTGACTCAGTGAAGGAAGGGAGAAGTAGAGGTTTCTGTGCTCTTTCTTCTCTATAAGGTGGGAACTTAGCTCTGAGGGTCCAGGGTCCTTCCAATCCCTGGTTACTAGCCTGAGACTGGAGACATGGCAGTACCTTCCAGGTCCTGTGCTAACCCAGGCAGGTGCCCAGGGCCGTAATGCACATTGCTTGGTTCACACTGTTGAACGTGCCTGTGGCTCTTGGTCATGCAGCTGAAGGTCTGGATGAGTTCGCTCCTGGAAATCCAGCCAGAGTACTATGGGGTTTGAAAACTGCTATAGGAAACATAAAATATAATTAAAGAAAATAAAATCACTTTGCTCCGAGGGTCACACACATCCTTAATGGGTTCTGTCTTCAGGCTTCCTCTCCAGGGGATCCAAGTTCAGAGCTGCTAAATAGTCAAACATATTTGTTGAGAAAAGAATCCATATGGACAAAGAAGCCAATAGACTTTCCTAGTTAAGAGTAGAAGAGGCAAATCGAGGCAGCAGGCCCTGGAGTGACGCAGGGAGCACGTGGCTGAGATGCAAGCGCTCGGCCTGCTCCCCGCAGTGATTTCAACGAACGCCCACTTCTCAGCAGGCCCCGAGCGTCCCTGGGAGGACCAAGCTGGCCTCGGGGACCCATGGCTGAGTTTACAAAGTGCTCTGCTCTGCTAATTACTGGAGCTGACCCTCTCCTCTCATCAAAAATTATAATAAATGTGTGAGAAGATCTTTGCTCTCAAAGAAGCTCTATTTTTAGTCAGCACCGCCCAAGAGCGCTCGCTGCAGAGATGTCCTCTCTGTGATCTCTGCGTGTCACTGGGAGCCGCATGGAGCTCTTGAGAAGTGACACAGTGAATACCACCAAGAAACTCGATCTTAAAATGTCTTTAATTGTCATTAATGGACATGTAAATAGCCATACGGGGCTAGTGGCACTGGATAAGCATAAGGAAACAGAACTTAGAAGGACACAGAGACAGCGGATGGTGGTGCAGTGGGTGAGCTCCTCCAAGCCTTGGGGTGGGGTCTGAATTCCACATCAGCCCCAATCTGCTTCTCCCAGTAATGGAGTCAGTCTCTCTCTGTGCCTTTGATGTTCTTAACTCTGAGGTAGGGATGGGGGCAGCTGTCCAGGAGGGCTGTCTAGTAGTCCAGTGAGCCCATGTGGGTATGGCGGGGGGGGGGTGGTACCAGGAGCACAGCAAGCCCTGCGTGGTACCTACCGCACGCGCCTGGAGTGAGTGTTCATGGAGGTGGGAGCCCAAGGAGCGGGCTGTTCATTTACCAGCTCTGCAGCCTGATGCAGTTAGATCCTGAGACATCTGTCCATCCTGGTTCTCATCGGTCAGCACATTTTGTGGACGCCCCACTATGTACACCAGCTGGCAGGAGTCCCCCTGTGCACGTGGTGCTGTTTGTGTCCTGAAGGTCGTCACAGTCTAGCAGCAGAGACCAGGCACAGACCACAACGGTGTGAGTTGCTCCTTCGTTCACTCGGAGCTTACTGGAGACCTGCCGCTTGCCAGCCCTGTCTTTGTCTACGGGAGTTTATTGGCGAATCAGACAAGTCGAGGACCTCGCTCTTTGGGTGCTTAAATTCTCATGCTGCTTGATCTGTCAATCCCGGGCAATGACAGACGGTCAATTGTCACGTGGGAAACATTAAAAGGAAATGTTGTGGAGGCCGAGTGGTCTGTGAAAAGCTCCCTAGGAAGCCGAGATTATGTGGAAAATCAGAGTGATGAAGACTCTCCCGTGAACAGTTCCAAGGGAAGGTCCAAGCAGCTGATGCTAATCCACGATGCAGGTGGAGGCAGGCAGACAGGTGGTCATCAGGAACCAAGAAGGTGGGAGAACTTATTCTAGATCCGTCTGGGGGTGGATTCAACTGAACTTGCCTACAGTTCAGAGGTGAGCAGAGAGGGAAAGAGACATGATTATATCGGTGTCTGCAGTTTTGGTAGGAGCTTTGAGGATGGTGCTGTTCGTGGACATGGAAAGACTTGGGAGAAGAGCACCGGATGGGAAGAACTGGACGTCTATTTGGATTCTTTGGTCAAGTTCAATGGCTTAGTAGACTTCCATAGAGGGACAGAGTGGTCTCATTTCAGAAACAGGTTTTAGTTGGTCAAAAAGTAGGAGAAATATTTCAAGTAGGTGAAAAAGTACATGCTGCATTGAATCATTGGGCAACAGGAGCCAGAAGAAGTGAGGAAATCTGGATCCTTGTGAGTGGGAGCAAGGAACCAGAAAATCCTTCTTAACTGAGAGGTAATTATGCGTTCCCCTGGCCAGAAAATACGGTGAGTATAGTCAAAAGGTAACGCAATGACCTCTGAGCAAATTACTCAGGCCTTTTCTAATACTCTGTGTACTACTTCACTTCGTAGTTACTAAGTGAGGAACTTGGAGGGCAGTAGATTTTGAGGATTTACTTCATGCTTGATACTATCCAGGCACCTGACCTTTTCTTCCCCTTAGCATGATATCAATCCATTTTCTGTTGCTGTAACAAAATATTTGATGTTGGGTACTTTATAAAGAAAAAAGGTAGATTTAGCTCACAGTTTTGAAGGTCCAAGAACATGGTGCTGATATCTTTCTGGAGGGCCCTCTGGGCTGCATGACATCATGGTGAATGGTGCCATGGTAGAAGTGTGTGTGAGAGGGACCCATCACACGATGAGACAGGAAGCCAGAGGGTGGGGTGGGGAAAGCCTCACTCTTCTAAGACAACTCATAGGAACTAACCAGGTTCCCACAAGAACTGCTTTAACCCCTTGTGAGGGCAGCACCCAGAATGACCTAACCACCTCCCATTAGGCCCCGCCTTTTAAAGGTTCCACCATCTCCATACCACCACCCCAATGACCACGCCTCCCACACAGGAATCCAGGGGACAAACCACACCCAAAGCACCTCGGCTTCTGTGAACAAGAAGGTTTCCTGAGAGTTCTTTGTGCAAAAAAATATGAGCTTTCTTACAAGAGCCTCTGCATACCTACTAAAAAATAAAAACAAAAACAAGAACAAAAGACAGCAGATTGCAATTTGTGTATAAAGTGGAAGGATGAATCTGGTAGGTTCTTCTCCTCATAATTGACCTGCTATTTTGCTGCTGTGTCAACAACCATTTCTTGCCCAGAGGGACGAATGTGACTAAACAATACGGAAAACAGGAATATCCTTCTCATGTTCAATGCCCGCCTTTCCACTGAACATCTATCTATCACACCCGGTGCTCTGTGTGGCCATGTTGGATCGAGATTCTCCACAATTTTATGCTTCCTGAGGCTGAAGTTCTTAATTTCCTGTATTTACATGAAAGAGTACTTATCTGAAAATTACACTTCCACTTACATTAAAGTTGTTTCTATTTTAGTTTATTTTCCTTGATTATAGAATCATTATCTAATCTTCGTAGGAAATTTAGAATGCAAAGTCCAAAGGGAACAACCTCTCACCCATAATCCCTCACTCCTATGTCATTATAGTTCACTGATTTTTCTTTTGGTCTGTCATATGAGATTTTATAATGTTTTAAAGTTATTTTTGAAAAGTCATTGTATACACATATTTTAAAAGTTAAGACAGTGCGTAGAGTATATGGAGAAAACTAGATTTTGAGTCTTTATCTAAGATTTCAACTTGGTCACTTATCAATTGTTCATCAAATTTCCAAGTGTCCCTGTACTCTTAAGGGCTTAGCTTGTACGGCCCATACATATCCTGATTTTATTATTATCATTTTTATTTGTGTATATTTGGGTGCACTTTTTTATTTCTTTTTGGTAACTGGGATTAAACCCACAATACCCTTTTTGTGTATTTTCTGTCTTGCTCTCTCTCCCCCCTTAATATTGGAGGGCATTATGAATAGTACCTACTGATTATTTGATTGTTCCACTGTTAAATAGCTAGATTATTTCAATGCATAGAAATGCTACAGTGTAGCTAGTCCTCTTTCAAGAAGTGTCCATGATGAGCAAATTACCTCAATTTTGTGACATTCGTTGTTTCTCTGAATTTCATCTGCCTCCTTTCTCCATATGCCTTTGAAGTTTTCTTTCGGTCCACAATATTCTGCCATTTCTCTATGGTGTGTTCACAGGTGGAGTGCTGTTTACACTGAACTCAGTTCACACTTCCTACCTGGGGACTCATTTATTGGTCTGTGTTGGAGAATTCTCCTCTATCATGCCTTTCAACGTCCCCCTCTTCTGACCTCCTATGACACGTGTGTTGGAGCTTCTCAGGCTTCCTCTGAGTATTTAAATTTCTCTTTCACATTTTCCATCTCTTCCTCTCTTTGTGCTCCAATCCAGTAATTCCTTACTTATATCCTATTTCAGAAATCCAATCTTTGATTGTATCCATATACATTTTTAGCACTGAGTTTTTTCATGAACATTCTGTATTTTATAATCGTTAGGTTTCTGGTGTTCAATAGCTATCGGTTCATAATTGACATCTGTTTTTTTTTTAAAGTGTCATTTCTTGCTTTATGCATGTGATTCATGCTTATGTCACTTTAAGGCCTTTATTCTTGTATTTCGAGTCTTTTCCCAATTGCAGGGTTCTTTCCATTTTCTTAGAAAAGTGCGCCCTGTCTTAGTTGTATTTAGATAACTTTTATGATGTCAGTTTTCCTGATGTGCCTTGAAATGTTAATCTGCGCTCTCTTGTTGAGTGGAGATTTTAAACCTGTCTCTGAGTCATTGTTTTAGGGTGTCTTCCCCACCTTTCTGGAGCCTCTGAGCATGAAACAGCGTGCTTCTTGGGCTCCCCAGTGGCTCCCGTCCGAGGCTGAGGAGGAAGACCCAGTCTGGGCCATAGATGGGGACTCTGGGCCCTGTGCACTGGATTTGGGGCTGTTTCCCAGGACTCTGATTTCTTATTTTTCTTTCATTTCCAATGCTTTTCTGTCTTTCCTTTTAAAATTTTATTTGTTGATTTATTTGCAAAGAAAGTCAAACAGGTGTTTGGTGGCCACAAAGGCCGAGGGAGCCGAACCTCAGTGGCTTTTGACCACGTCCTTCCCTGGCTTGCAGCTGGGTGGTCTCCCAGCCTCCCTGTGGGTGCCTGGAACCCTGGGGTGGAGCAGGGTCATTGAACATGGCAGAGAAGAGGTGCCGCTGCAAGAGCTGCCTCAGGCTCTTGGCACTGTCGACCTTCCTCTCTGCCCTCCTCGCCCACTGACGTTGATCTCCCGACCAGCTCAGGGGTCACTGTTGAACACGCAGAGCCCCTGATGGGCCGGCCCCAGGTTCAGGGACAGCCCTGGTGTGATTGAGAAACCAACTTCCTTTGTGTTGAGTCACTGTGACAGGGAGGCTTAGCTGTACAGCAATAAAACTAATGCCTGCTCTCTCTGTCCTTGTGGGCTTATTCCCTGAGAAACATTACCTCACTGTCCCTGGAGTGGCTCTTCAGGAAGGGACATGTGCCAGCCACCATGTTGAAGAGCGTTTCTCTGGTTTTCTCCCTCTCCCTGCTCCGGTGTTTTGAGTGTGCCCCATTTTATTTCTGAGTGTGTGAATTTATTTGTTTGTTTTTAAAATAGCTTTACTCTGGTTTCCAGGGATTGGGTGCGGGAGGGGAAGGCGCGTTTGTGCTTTACCATCTCCAAACTGCTTTAATGTGCTGCTGGACTCTGTTTGCTAATATTTTATTTAGGAAATTTTCATCAATATTCATAGACGAGATTGGTCTGTCGTTTTATTACACCCTGTCCATCAGGTCTTTAAACCAATGCTAGGCTGGCTTCACAAAGAGATTTAGAAGACTCTCCTCTCCCCTGTGTCCCCAAAGATGCAAAGAATTCAGGGAGAACTGGTTTCTTAAAGACAGGGATGGCTGTTCCCACGAAGCCACCTTAGTCGGGGTTTCACAGAAGCACAACTTTTATAAAGTCTGCTTCTGCCACTATTTTCATTTGAGTCCCCAATTGAGATTAATTTGTTCATTAATAGTTTCCGGAAAATTCTCCCATTTCACCAAGAATTACATTCAAATTTATTTGCATTGCATCAACCAAATTATTACCTTACTTTTAATTTCCATTATTTTTTCTGTCTTTTCTTTTTGAATTTTATTTGTTGATGCTCATATTTAGGTATTTGTTCAAAGACTTCTATCCTCAGCTAACTTATCTAAGTTGAACGTGCGGAGCCCGTTTTTAAATTCTTTGTTTTTGCTGGATGTATTTTTCTACCATTTTCTGTTTTCAAATTCATTATTTTCTCTTTTTATCACTTACTTCGCTTTACCTACTTCTGCTTTTTGTAGGTTTCTTGCCTTGATCTTTCTCTTGATCCTCAGTTGAGTGTGCATTATATTTTTACTCATTCATTCCAGTAATATAAACATATTAAAATTATTTTAGCACATTTTCTTCTAAGAGTAGCTTTAGCAATAGAATATGAATCAGGTGCTTAGGGTTTGTATAATTGTAATTTTACATTATAAATATATTCCACACTTGGCAGCTGGAACTGGGGACTCTGGGTTGGGCTCCTCTCAGAAGATCCACCCAGTGGTGCATCTGCTTGGAAGACAGCATCCTTCAAACCAGAAAGTGTCCCTGGGTGACAGATGTAGAATTCAGCCTCTGAGTGGTTTGTGGTGAACGGGTGACAGCATTGTGAGCAGGAGGGAAGGGGCTTCTCAGCTAGTGGGACTGGAAGTGGCAAGAATGGAATCCCCTCATCAGGACACCTTATACTCACTGTTCTGAGGGCCTGTCCTGACAAATGTCACCACACAGTCCTCAGGCCTTGCTCTCATGGTGGGCTCCTCAGAGTCTCCTTTCTGTGCCTCCACAGCCAGAGACGACTCTTGTCATGACTTTTAACCCTGTCTGTCCCATGAGCACACAGTGCCATTCCAAGTGCTTTATACGAAAGCACTAAGTGGGTGTGAGGCTGTATGTGAGGGTAGTTGGTTAGGTTCACGATCTGACTTCTGGTTGTTGTCGCTTCATAAGCCCTTTTATATTGAGGTCACTGCAGACACATTTTAGTTTACTCTATTTCATTAAAGTTCTCACTCTCATGGACTAAAGAAGATGTGTTGAAATCTTCTACTACTTCCTTTCATTTTTTTTTGTTCTGTTTTGTCTTATATTTACTGTATCTTTGTTCATTAATTCTGCTGCGGTTTTAATTTTTGCAACCCTGAAACACTCTGTTGTGGGTTTTGTAGCTTCTTTACTCATTAACACAGTCCTACATGATCTCTTTGAAGACTCTGCCTTGAGTGTATGCAGGTCTGACGTTTTAAGGTTAGAGTCTGCTCGGGTGTGTGTGTGTGTGTGTGTAATGTGTTATCTTCTAATCACATGTAAGGTCTATTTGTGTGCTTTCACTTCTAGGGATGATACTTGTAGCTGTGGATTGATACACTATATACCATCTTTCTCTCCAGACAGTTCCACCCTCACATGCACACACTACAGTGCCCGACCCCCTCCACCTGCTTCCTGCTCCCTTCATGCTACAGCACCAGATTTGGTTAGTGAACAGTGTTGTCTTCATTCCTTCAGGTGAATTTTTTAGACTTTCAATATAATTTAGTGAAAGTAATAATTTTTTTCTTTTTTTACGAGATTTTAATGTTATGAATTATATATTACATAATATACATAGTATGTTATGTATATTGTTATTATATTTAATAGGTATTGATTTAAACTTCAGATTAAAAAATGTGAGATCAGCATACATGTAATCTCTCCTTTTCTTTCTTCCTCTTCCAGTTTTTGACAGTTTCAATGTCATGGTTAAGAGAGCATACATTCTATGTGATGAAAAAATCTCCCCACAATTGTGTAATGTTAACTTAATTCAAACAAATTAACACAATAACTATCAATTCCTTTACAGTGCCTGCTTCGTTGATTCCTGGGTTGATCACAGTGTGACTTTTAATAGTTCCCTTAAGAAGAGCTCATGGCAAGTGGGAGATGTAGCTCAGTGGTAGGGCACTCTTTAGTATGTATGAAGATCTGGGTTCCATCCCAAGTGCTGAAAAATAAAACAGCAAGAAGAAGATGTTATAATCTAATCTTGTCTAAATTATTGATATTGAAAAGTAATTAGTTTTTGTTTTTATTCTGAAAGGACATTTTGGTTGGGTATAAAATTATTGCCTTATATTTTCCTGAGGACTCTGAGATAAATTTCCATTAATTTCCAGCACTGAATGTTTCAGAGAGAATATAAAGGCAAGTGGATCTCCTTTCCTTGTAAATGAGTTTAGTTTTCCCCTCTAGAAATAGATTTTTCCTTTATTTTTGATGTTAACTATTAAAATGTAACTCTCTGCTCATGGATCTGCCTCAACTTGCCTAGAAATTGTTGGTTCTTTCAAAATGTAGATTAAGATATTTTTTTCAAAACCATATTTCTTTAAATAATTTCGATGTTCTATTTGTTTTGATAATTAAGTTTAATCATGAAATTTGCACATTTTGGATTTCCTTTATCATTTTTTTTCATCTGTTATATTCTCTTCTATACTTTTAAATTTGTTATGTTTCCTATTCTATTTTTCTCAGTTTTCTTAAGTCTTTTCTTCATGTTTTTCATGTCCTTCATGATTATTGTTGTGACAGAGTCTATTTACTATGTATTGCTCCCAAATTACCTTTACTTGTATAATGAACTTATTTTTCTTTTTAATTTGTTTTGATCTTTGACAATTAAAAAGGTATTCTGTTTTCTCCCTTCCATATTTGGGTCCTTGAATTTCTGCTTTGACATTTGGTTTCACAGGGACAATTCTTCCTTTTATGGAGACAAAGGTAGGGTCCATGATGGTCTTGCTGAATTCCCAAGTTCTTGTGAATGGTACTCTTTAATGGTTGAGTTTCCTTCTGGTTGAATTATTGCTGCATAGAAGAGTCCAGGGATGGGGGTGAATTAGTGGGCACCCTGGAGGGTAGGCGGAGAGTTTGAATGTCCACCTGTCTGTGAATCCTCTCTTTCATCATCTTGCTTTTTGAAGAATATATGATCTTCAGGTCTTCCTGTAGTGGAAATCCTGTCTCGACATCTTCATGAGTGCTGACCCAATCTTCTCTACAAAATATCTTTCCCAGTGTTATGGAAAATGCAATTTCCCCCTTCTCATTCTTCCTGTTTAGTTGGTTTTAGAAATAGTATGGATCAGAAGCACATTAACTACATACTTTTAAATTTGACAATTCTCCATCCATGTTTGATCATTCTTCAGACACTTTATTTTGATTAAAAATTTTACTTGAGTTAATTCTGCATTGAATCTTAGGGAAGAATATTTTATCTATATACATGGTTATTTGGGGGTCAGAGTTCTATGAATGAAATCAATTTATTTAAGTTTTTTAAATAGGAAGAATGATTCATCTTAGTTGTTAAAATAATGTTATTTTCTTTGAAATCTACTTTTTCCTTATGGTGTACTTTAGGATTTGTATTTTCTATGTATGGAAATGATCTTTAAATATGTGGTGATTTCTTCTTTGTTTTTAAACTTAGGAATCTCTTCTCTATTTAGAGACTGTATAAATGTTCACTGATTTATCTTAGCTTTTTGTTTGACTTAAAAGAATAATTCTCAGTTGCACACAGGCCTTCATTGTCTATTTAATTTGTGCTATATATTCACTTATATTACATTACTCATGCAACCTTGTTACTAAAGACATTAGCATTCAACTTATTTTTAAACAATATTCTGTTGGGGAATATATCATAATCTATTTGACCCTACAGTTGGCTATCAAGATTGATTCTAGTGTTTTGTATTATTTTAGAGTACACGGTATTGATAACCATCTTCCAAAAAATCATTTAATAATAATATTTTACATGATTGCATTCCCATAAAGTATATGAACTTTAGGGTCAAAATTATAAATCTAATTAAATATTTTGATACAGGTGACTTTCTAAATGGGTTTTCCCCCACTTTGTAATCTGATCAGGGCATGGTTGGGAAAACCTCACTCCACTAGAGGAGCTCCCTCAGGTGACCAGACAGCTGAGCTGGTATGTTACCCAGTAACCTCAACGGGGTACAATTTCTTTAACAATTTCTAGTACGTAAACCTCATTTTCATTTTGGCAACCATTTATTTTCTCATCATCTATAGAGGAAACATGGAGGTCAAGGAGTGCTCAACACCACTTCCCACGTTGACAGAGCCGGGAAGCGGGCCAGCCGGGATTCCTGATTTGCTGCCCGATATCCTCTCCCTGCCTCGCTGCCTCTCAACAGTGAGCACCAGCTCATTGACCAAGAGCCCAAAGTGGGAGGTGACTTCAAAGTTAACACGACTTTAAGTGCCTGTCAACATTCGAAAGAGTGTTGACCACCATCCGGGGCTTTCGCAGAAGCATTTGGAAAATTCTACGAGAAGGAAGCTGCCTTTTGCTGTCTCCCAAAGTAGGATGATATTCATGGAATCTTTGGAGCAGTTGCTTCTGAAATTTTGTGAGGCAAAAACCCAGGAATTTGGCCTGGCTTTAATCAAATATTTATGACACCCTCATTAGTCTCCGGTCCAAGAGGTAGTACAGGTTCTCATTTGAATTTCCGAGCAGCGCGGGGCTTTTGAAAGGCGATGTCATATTATATGCACTGTTTATACAGATCAAATATGCATGTGTTGGTTTTGCAGACTGGTGTCAGTGCTGCCGTTATTGACTGGGACAGTGATAATGAGGTGCAGCAGGAACCCTGTTGGGGATCCTGGGAACATCTGGGCTGGGCTGGGCCTGGGGAGGCTACTTCATGGCCCTCACTGCCTCCATGCGACCACAGGGAGGTGAGGTGTCCCTGCCACTGGGTCACCGGCAAGCCTGAGTGATGTGTAATAATGAGGTGATATGTAACCCCAGCCTGGCAAAGGGACCGGGGAAGAATATTCAGACAAAGAAAGCAAGATGGGCTTTCATAAGGGCAGGTGTGGCGTGGCTGAGGCATGAGCGTGGGGGCCCATGGATGGGCTGGGAGGGGCTGGGGTGGCAGTGATCTTGAAGGCACTGTTAGGGAATTTAGACACATCCTTGGGGCAAAGGGAGGGTTTTTGTGGGTTTTAAGCTAGCAAGTGACATCATCTGGTTTGTGTTTTAAGAAGATTACTCGGGCTGCTGTGTAGAGACGGATTAGCAGGAGATGAGGCCCAGACAGAAAGGGAGGAGGGTGACTCAGAAATCCTGGAGCTAAATGGTGGGGACCTGGTGGCCGTGGGGAGGCCCAGGAGGGGATACGCACCTGGGTTCCTGGGTCAGCATGATGTGGGGGCTGTTCAGGGAGATGGCGGGAAAAGGTGGAGGGGAGAATCCGGGTCTGCGGTGCCTGGGCCACCCCTGCAGAGGCTCTGAGCAGACGCGTGGCGTGCGGGTCTGGGGCTCAGGAGGGAGCGTGGAGGCTTGTCCAGGCTGGGGGTCTTCACACCTTGTGATTTCTATTTCCTCTGAGAGGAGTACATCGGCTGTTGATCCCAAGCCTGGAGTATTGGGGGCATGTAGGGGGACTTCCCCACGGAGGACGCAGAACTGAAAGACTAGAAGCCCCTGCAGCGAGGAGCTGGCAGTTAGCTGGGGGTTCAGGTCAGAGCACCTATGGGAAGGGTGAGAGAGGGCTAGGAAGGGCACCTGGCCCAGCTGGGGACAAGAAAAGGGAAAGATTCTAAAACAAACCAGCAAAACTAGCCAACCAGCCAACCAAACAAAAACTGAAACCCCAAATCCTAATACTTGGATTGAGGCTCACAGGTGGCCTTGGTGTGGACAGTCCACGTGGATGGACCGTAGCTCAAGAGCCTAGAATGGAAACGTCTGGTTGTCTTAGAGACAGAGCACCAGTGTCAGTGTCCAGGAGACAAGGGCTGCTCAATATCTACTGAGAAAAAAGGAAGGAAAGAGAGAGGGAGGGCAGAAGGAAGGAAGGAAGGAGGAGAGCAGGGGAGGGGAGGGGGAAGGAAACTGGACTAGGCTCTTAGGCAGGACACAGGCGCTGAGTTGGGAGGCCTGCAGGTCATGGCCGGGCAGACCCAGGGCAGCCCAGCTAGGGCCGGGGCTTGTGGGTGACCCGGTTCCCTTCACAGGCACTTGCTCCTGCTGTGGCAGAAGGGCTGAGCCTCCTTAGACAACCTCGTGAGGAGGTAAGTGTTTGGGTTTTGTTGCCAGTGTTTCCAGGCCTTGCTTACTGCCAGCTCAGCAAAATCAGGCTTCTGAGGGAGTTGAAGGTCTGTGGCAGCTGTCACCAGAGGAGGCCACAGGGCTGCAGGTGGAGGCAGCAGGGCTCCCCCTCGGGCAGCCCTGGCTGCTCCGCACCCATCTTTCCCAGAACCCCCGCCCGCCCTGGCAAGAGGGAAATGTCACAGAAATGGGAAAACAGGGTGCAGAGTGGGCCTCTGGGGCAGAGGGTCAGAATAATGGGTGGATTAGCCGTGGAATGAGGAGGTGCCCTTCCCCGGCTCTGCTGGCTGGTGGGGGCTGGGGGCGCTTGGGAGGGAGGAGTGGCATGTTATAAAACTGCTCTCCTCCCCTTTACCTGGCTCTTCAGGAACCCACAGTGAGCCACGTGGTTTTCCAGGGCTGCCTTTCCCTGGGAGGCCCCACACTAGCCAGGGAACAGGCCTCATACAGAGGCAGCCCTGGTTGTAACCCAGCTCTGACTAGTGTGTGACATAGGATGGCTTATTTCAAGGTTTTTGGCTTTTTTAAAAAAATGGGGGGGGGGGTTCTTAAATAAGATCTGTTTTTTCAATCCCAGCATGAGCACAAAGCTGTGGTGTGTAGCACTTAGTGGGTGTTCAGTCAGTACAATTCTTATCCTCTCTCATCCTGGGAGCACTTTGTTATCTCAGGATCCAGGACGGTTCTAGAAGGAGGACCAGGAAGGCAGAGGCTTTCAGAGAGGGAGCAGATAAGGAAAGTGGATCCATCTTTCCCCTGGTTAGTTGCACGGGAAAAGTGGAGACAGGTGAAGAAGGCCCGGGAGGCCCACGGAGGGCAGAAGACCCCGGGGCCAGGCCTTGGGGGCTCCAATTTGGAGGGGGGTGGAGAGAAGTGTCACCAACAGAAGGGAGGATACCCCCTCTTGGATGTCCCTGCACAGCCTCACGTGTGCAGAGATGTTCCCATGCGGACGCCCCAGGTGACTTGTCCTGCTTGCACAAAAGGCTGCTGTCAAGGGGCATGTGAGGGGGTCAGACTCATGGCCTATGTGAGAAGGCCCCACCTGGCCCAGCGCTGTGGAGGAGGCTCATTCATGATCAGCTCGGGAAGGTGGGATCTTGGAGGCCTGCTTCCTCTGCGGGCACCTGTCTTGTGGGGAGGGAGTCACCTGTGAGGCCTTCTGCTGGTTTGGGGCTAAGACATCCAGAATATGACCCCCGCATTGCCCTGTGGGATTATGAATAACAGGTGGATCAGCTGCAGGATGAGGAGGGTCCCTTCTCCTCACTAGCTGCACTCAATCAATGCAACCTACCAGTTCTCAGGGTCTTCTCTAGGGTCTAGACACAGGATGGGGAGAATCAGCAAAATAAAAACAAACAGGGAAAGGCCAGCCTTGGCCCAGCGCTGTCCTGTAGGTGGGAGATGCTCATGGAATATTTGTTGCATGAACAATAAAATGGTCAACTGTCCAGGGTGAAATCAGAAGCCCATGCATCTGCAGGTCCTGGCCCCGTACCTCCCACCTCCTTCAGAAGCCACAGGTTCAGGCCTTCATTCTTCAGGGACCTCCACACCACACCTATTTATCTCCCCTCTCAACTGCTGCGGAGCAGGTGCCTGTTTGTGAACTCACGGAGGCTGGGCTCTTTTCTGGAATTCTCATCTCTGTGTTCCTCAGGCCTGGCTCAGACCTGGCAGGAGTTAGGAGTCCACAGGTCTCTGGGGAGCAGAGGACCGTGTTTGGATGAATCAGGGACGAAGTCAAGTCATCCTCCTGACTCTTTGCTTTCTGTGGATTTAGAAGATAAGATCACTGTACTCTCCTGTCTTTACAATGATTTTTTTTCCTTCTTTTGCTTTTCCTTGTAATTTCTGTAGTTCTTAAATTTAATGATAGAAATTTTCATCTTTAAGTTCCTTGTGCTTAGTGGAATTTCATTGAAACATTTCAAAAGTTCTGCCCAATCTAATTCACTATAGAAATTTTTAAATTGATATGGATAAAAATATTAATCATAATATTTTAATTTTAAAATATTTTAATACTTTATATTATATATTAATATATATCAAAATATTTTGATGTTTTTTGATAATTATTTTGATAATTATCAAAATATATTGATAATTCAAAAAAATTTCTGTGCCTATACCTGAATAGTTATCTACGAATCAAGAATATATCTTTCAGTATGTTTAAAAGACTGAAGTTGTGGTTTTTGCAGTTTCGCTTCTTACATACTTTCTATTAAGCATTATGTCATGAGCAATTGCTTCTAATAATATTTTTAAAAGGAACTTGAAGTTTCATTGTATGGCCATATCATTATTTCATTCATTCTTGTTATGTTAAACAGTTTCAGGTTATATTTACCTTTTTAATATTATTGTCAAAAGAGAAATAAATATACTGCTGCCTAAATCTTTGAGGATGATTTTGGTTATTTCCAGAGTATGAAGTTTTAGACTGGACTAAGCAGATCACTGCACATAGGGATTTTTAAGGCTTGTGATGTAAATTGCCAAATGGTTTTTCTGAAAAACCATTGACATAATTTTCAGCAGTTAGAGTGTCTGTGTTATATAGCACAGAAGTCTGTGACCAAAATTTGTAGCAGTTTGGACCTATAGTCTAGATTTTGCTACCATAGATGCATATTTCCAGTTCCTAAATGTCATCATTCAGCTCCTAATGATGACTGATCTCCATGGTTTTGCAATGCATATTCAATCAAATCTTCAGAGAAAGTTTTATATGGATATACATCCTGACCTATACGACCTCTTGTCCGGCTGGCACTGGAAGGCTTTGTTTCATTCACACAAGACAGTTTTGCTGGGTATCACACTCTGGGGCCACAAACCTTGCTCTCCAAATCTGTAGATGTTGCTTCCTGATCTCTTGTCATTTTCTGTCTGAAATGGTAGAATTCATCTTGAGTTTTCTTCCTTCCAAAGTGATCTTCATTATATTGCTACCTGCAGAATGCTTTTTCTTATTTATTCTTATAATTCATCATTTTTTTAGTATTTGCTTCTCTTTTCTTTGATTCCCCGCCCCCCAATAGGATCAGCCTTACTAACTGAATTGGCCTGGTCTCTTCCAGACCCTCTTGGCACTTCTGTTCTAGTTGTCCTAACTTCTTACACACAATCAACTCTTAAAGATGTTTGTCATGACAGGAAAAATTCAGTATAATTCAAAGTAATTATTTTTAATTCTTTTTCCTTTCATCTGAATTTTAAAAGATCTAGTCCAGCTTGTTCTCCACGTGGATATTTTTTACAGTGTTTATTCTGCTCCTTAAGGTCTCCCTTGTGATCTTAGGCATCTTTAGGGCTCACACAGTCCTTCCTGGTTACATGTCTCTCCTTTTTCTTCTCATTTTGTTGTTGTTTGACTTTGACCTTGTAATACTTTATCATTTCTGGCTGCTTTTTGAAGAAGATGCCAAATAATGCCAATTTTGCTGTTTTTTTTTTTTTTTTTAATTCAGAACCAAATTGTCCTCTGTGTGCTGTGCTTTCATTGACTACTGAAACTAAAGATCACCCGCACCTTCTTCTGCACATCATTGCAATTTCCATCAGCCCTCTTTCGTGTTGACTTACGTTCAGATGAGGAAGGAGCTCTCTAGACCCTGGGCGGACCAAAGACCAGATGTGCCTGCATGCTCCTGTGTGCTGTGCCACCATTTGCCAAGATAAAGACCACATGCATTTGAGCTCCTGGGTTCTGAGTGTCTCCTGTACCAATGATGAGAGTAAACACAGCAGAAATAGCCACATTGCCTGCTGTTGACTATGACTCAGGGTGCTGAGTGCTTTCTGAGCATAAACTTGGTTTATTTCTCCAAGCCCTCTACCAGGTAAACATGGTCTATTGCAGTGAATCTTGCAGATGAGGACATAGAGGGCCAGGAAAGTGCTAGACCTAGGCTAACCAGCTAGCCAAGACCACAGAATCTGGCCTTTTGTCCCACCATATCATCTGGGGCATGTCCAGGGACATCATTGGGGGAAACACTGTACCCAGATTTCCCTTTTCACAGTCCCATGATGGGCGCAACCTGGCAGTACACAGACTGTGCAGGGATGCCCACCTCTGCCATGCTGTGCTCCACCAGGCTCTCCAGCCTACACCCCTGCTCGATGTGCTCCCTGTGCCTAAAGCATGGAGACCAAGTCTTCTCAGACTTGTCGTGTGACTGCTGTGTGTCTTGACTTTTGGCTCATGTGTTTTCTGCAAGTTACAAGCTCTTTGAAGCTGGAAAATGCTAGACAAACATCAGCAATGGGCCTAGCTGACCTCTTGAGTCTCTGGCAGGCTGTGTCCCGCAGGAAGTACTCGACCTCTATCCATCCTAGTATTTCACTCAGGCTTCTCATCACTGTGACCAAAAAACTGACAAGAACAATCAGAGGAGGGAAAAATGAACTTTTGACTCAGAGTGTCCAAGGTCTTAGTCCACAAACAGCCATCTCTGACGCTCTGGGCCCAAGGTGCGGTAGAACATCCTGGTGGAGGGGTGTGGAGGAGGAAAGCAGCTCAGGACGTGGCAACGAGGACGCAGAGAGCTCTGCTCACCAAGGACAAAATATAAACCCCAAAGTCACATGCAACCTGCTGAAGTTCATCCATACAGTGGATTGATCCAGGGGTGAGGTTAAGCCAATCATTTCCCCTCTGCACATTCTTGCATTGTTTCGCACATGAGCTTTTGGGGGGCACCTGATACGTGAACCATAACACCTACAAAGGTGCATAATATCGTCGAGGGAAGGGGTTGTGTTCCCATTTTACAACTAAAATTGCTGAGTCAGAGCCTGCCGTCTTGACACCTCCTTCTCCTTGGAGTGCAAGGACCCCTGATGGAGGAGGGGCAGGAAGCGGAAACCAGACTGCAGCCCAAAGCTCTGCTGATACTAAGATGAGCCGATGCCTAACTTTGGGTGGGTCTCATGTTTCTGTCCCTGGAGGTCCCAGGGCAGTGGTGCTGAGTCTTTCCCCTGCCCTGAGGTAGGGGTTTCCCTGGGTCAGCAGTGGCGGAGAGGGGCAGACCAGGGAAGGACAGACATCTTCCGTCTGTCCTGAGATGTGTACCCAGTCCCGGAACTCTGGTGAGATTCCGTAACGTGGCTGAACAGGAGTCCATGTTACAAGTGATAGTCTGTTGGTCTTCTTGATCTCTCTGAACCTCCGATTTCTTCTTGGTAAACAGGTGACCAGCTCCTGAGGGTTGTCGCAAGCATCAAATAAAAATTAAGCCAGGCTTTGATCACAGGACTGGCTCAACAACATCCAGCCTCAGAAACGTGTCGCCTGGCTTTCTGTGTTCCCACGTTTGCAGTCCCAAGTTGAAAGAAATTTCATCAGAGACTGCTAGTTTTGTCCTTTTAAAATCAACCATGCAGGCTGATTTAAAAATATCTGTAGCTGGGGTTCAGTTCACAGTGACTGTAGATGGGTGCTTAGTACCAGGAGAATCAGACGGCGTGCAAAATAGCAGGGGTAGCCAGCGTCAGAGCCCTCGCTGCCCCAGGCCCCAGGCCCTCTTTGCTAACTGTCTTCCTTTCATGGTCCCTGTAATCACTCATTATCTCAGTGTCCTCACTTATCATAGGTTTCACCTTTGCCAAGATCATCCCTTGAGACCTGAGAACATTAGCCATTCTGGCCTGTATGTCTCACAGCAGGAAGCTCATCCATCCATCCATCCATCCATCCATCCATCTGAGAGACATTTACTGAGCAACTCCTGCACCAGGACTTGTGCCCAGTGCTGAGGACACAGGGATTATTGAGGTGCCGGTCCTGCCACCTTGGTACACGTGATCCCAGAGTTCTGATGCGGGCATGCAAGTGCATAGAAGAGGGATGACACATTTCAGGTGTCTTCCAAAATGGTTGGTGCCACCATCCATTCCCGTGAAGCATCCTTCTTAGCACTTTTTTCCTGAAAGCCAATAAAAGGGGACAGGCGGAAGCACCATTGTCTCCAAGTTCTGGAAATAGCCTTGGTCTTGCTGGCCTCTGTGGAGGGTCGGTCTGGGCTGTGATGAGGGCCGTGTCCAAGGCCGTGTTCCTGGACGACTCTTCTATGGCCTGTGCTGGTTGGTGCTGGTGGTAGCTGTCTTTGGAAGAGAGAGCTGGACGTGACAAGCTCTTTCAGAGGGAAGATGTTTTTAAAGATTGTCAGGATCCTGCCAGCAGTTCTTATTGCTCAATACTTCGAGGCTTTTCACGGGAACAAAGTTGGGTGCAAATATCTTTCTAATGTGCCGTCGCCCTGACGGAGAGTGCGTTGCCTCTGCGACGGGAGGTTAACTTCCCGCTGAGTTTTCAAGTTGAGTCATTACTTTTTGTATGACTTATATTTATTTTTCAGCACCTGTGAGAAAATACATTGATATTTCAATACCCGCCATCATCGACTGCCTGTTGCGTGTAAGCCCTAGTGCTCCTTGGAGGCAATACATTTTTTAAAAAAATAAAAAGCTATTTAAAAGTTTATAATCAAAAGCAAGTTTATATTAGTCCTTTTAGCATCTGACTTAAGCCAAACAAATTTCTTTTCTAAGAAACAAACGTTCATCCCAATTGAGAATTTGGATTTAAATAGTTCAAAAATGTTATTTTGAATTTAAGTTAAAAAATATACAGACTGGGTTGTATAGATTTGGAAGAAATTCACCCCCAAATAGATCTCACCTAGTGGGTCCCAGCTTTGTTTTCTAAGCTCCTGCTGAATATCTCTCTATTTAGAAGTTCCACAGACCAGGCAAGCTCAGCATGGGAAAAGAAAATGAATTCTCTTTCTCCCAATTCTGCCTCTCCTCCTGTGCCACCTTAGACGGGTTGAGCATCTGTAATCTGAAAGTCCAACATCTGAAATGCTCCAAAACAATGCAGTTTCTTTCTTTCTTTTTTTTTTCTTTTCCATACCAGGCATTGAACCCAGGGGCCCATAACCACTGAACCACATCCCCAGCCCTTCTTATCTTGAGACAGGGTATCACTAAGTTGTGAGTTTGGCTTTGCACTTGCCATCCTCAAGTTCCTTGCAATCCTGAACTGCCTCAGCCTCCTGAGCTACTGGGATTACAGGTGGGGGCCCCCATACCTGGCAAACCTGGGAAATAAGAGTGCCAACCTGATACCCCACGTGGAGAGTTTCACCCCTGATCTCATGGCATGGGTTGCAGTCAAACCACAGGGGGGGCTTAAGGTACCTAAAAAATCACCCCGTAATGCATTTTGTGTTTAGATTTGGGTCACTTCCCTGAGATATCTCATTATGTGTACGAAAATACTCCAAAACCTGTAAAAATTCGAAACCCTTCTGGCCCCAGCATTTCTGATAAGGGGTGCCCAATCTCCATGAGCAAGCGTCCTGGGTCCAGGGTCCTGCATTCACTAGCAAGCTGTCCCTCCTTTACCACTCCCCCTTCTTCACCACGAAGCCCTCCTCTCTGAGTCTCCAGAGCCTGGGACTCACCGGGGACCTTGACAAGAGACAGGTGGCCTTGCCTCACCTGAAGATCTGCAGCAGGGTCTGGAGATTGAGTTTTCAGCACACTTCCAAGTCCTTCTGCACCCCAGAGTGTGCAGTCTCTCAAGACTCCCTCTCGTGAACCTGGGCCCAGGACTGGTTGATTCCAGTCCAGTTTGCCTGGCCGTCCCCTGGCCTCCTTCCTCCCCACCCCCACTTGTCCATTCCTTCTCTGACTTCTTCTATGTTCTTCTGCTGACCAGAAAGCCAGTGGGACTCCACTCCTGGAGGATGACCTGTGACCGTCAGTGTGGCATCCTCGAAGCGCTGGTGCTGATTCTACGGTCACCTCACATTTCCTCAACACACTCCCTACTCATGTATGGAGCACGTGACATTTGCAAGAACACAAAGCTGAGGTCAGGTACGGGAGGCAAGGGCAGTAACTAGGACAGGGTGGGAACTACATCAACTACGTCATTGCATTATGACGGTGTTTTAGATGAGATGTGGCCAACTGCATGCGGCCGGCTGGAGCATCTTGGAGGCCTGATCAACAGTTGGCGTGATCATCTCTGGGAGCAGCCAGTGTGGTAGAAGCTTAGGGAAGACGGAGAGCGGTCCTCAAATATGTGAAGCAGGGTCAGAAGGAGGGCTTCAGTTCTTAGGGACAAAACCAGGCCTGCCAGGGAGAAACCAAAGGACGCTGTGCTGTGGTTTGGGTGGGTGTCCCCCTAATGTCCATATGTGAAGACCTGGTCCCCAGGGCACAGGCCTGGGAGGTTGTGGACCTCTAGAGGATGGGCCTATGGGGAGTCCTTAGGGGGTTGGGAGCACGACCCTGAAGGGGACTGTGGACCCTGGCCGTCCTGCCTCTCTGCTTCCTGACTACGATGTGAGTGGCTGGCTCCACCCAGGACCTTCCTGCCCTTGTCACCCAGTTCCCTCCACAAGGGCCTCTCAGCCTTGAACTAGAAACTCCAGAACTGTAAGTAAATAAATCTTCCTCTCATGAGTTAATCAATGTTTTCAGTTTCGGATACAGCTGTCCAGCTGGGTTCTCCAGAGATGAGATGGACTTAGCCAGGAGGTGGTGAGCTCCCTGAGGGTGGAGATATGCAAGCTGAGATTCAGGACCCTGGCCCAGGTCACAGAAGACCCAGAGAGCACTTATACGAGGCTTGGCACATGGGGGTGTTCAGCTAGCATCTCCATCAACCCAACTCAGGAGTATGCAATCGTGTGACATTGGAGATCCCCTCTGACACCGGGGCTTGTCATGGAAACAGACGGGCACAGCTGGTGACAGTGGCCATTCCAAAGCTCACTGGAATGTCTTTAAACCAGTGGCGAGGCCACCTGGAGCTGCTCTCTCTTTTCAGACTGGCTTTTTTTTCATTACTGGACATAGCTTTTACATAATCGCCCCACGTTGTTTCATTCCAAAGATTTATCCCTCACCTGCATTACCTTGGTTTCTGAGATATTTGTGATCAACCTTAGCAGCAGCAGGGACCAAACTCCACTTTGAAGCAAAGTAATGAGAAAGATTCAGAGAAAGGTGCTGTCCTGCATTGTGACCGTGGTCAACCTCGGGACTCCCCAGGCCATTTCCCAGTTTGATGTCATCTGAAAAATTATGAATACATCCTTAACAAACCTGAACTGGGCCTTTTTGGATGCACTACTGTACACCGAGGTCTTCCATTCTCTTCCCAACTTGCATTTTCACATGCTAGCAGATAGTGACTGTGTATCGAAGGCAACTTGTTGTGGAGTTACGAAGATGACCCGAGTGAATGTTGTTTGTGTTTTCATTTTTTCTTTTTTCTCAGTGTGTTTAGAGCTTAAAAGAGCTTTGGGTATAACTATTTAAGAATAGTGCTACAAACGAGAAAATATTACCATAGGGATGATCCCCTTGGAATTCTTCCTGGACAACAATATAAGTATGTACATAGATACTCAAATTTTTTTTTTTGTTTGCTTTTTGTACCAGGGATTGAACTCAGGGGCACTCGACCACTGAGCCACATCCCCAGCCCTGTTTGGTAGTTTATTTAGAGACAGAGTCTCACTGAGTCACTTAGTGTCTTGCTGTTGCTGAGGCTGGCTTTTAACTCTGGATCCTCCTGCCTCAGCCTCCTGAGACACAGGGATTACAGGTGTGAGCCATCGCACCTGGCTAACTCAAATTTTTAAAATGGTGAACTATCCCCAGCTTCTGGAATTCTGCCTTCCTGTCTGTTCATCTGTCCATCATCTTCTCTCTGGTATACATAGAAATATACAAGTTGAGGTTGCCTTTTTCTCCTGAATGGCTTTTTGTTCCCTCCTTCCTCACAGTTACTAATAATCAGTCATTTTCTGGGACTCCTTCTAGCCCAGGCTTTCCTGTGTCCCTGCATGTCAGTCCCCGGGTAGCATATCTTTATATATAAACAGTTAACCTCACCGTTGTCTGCCATATTTTGAAGAACACCATGGTTCCATTTATCTCGCACTTGGTTTTATACACCAGAACCGTCTGGGAGCTCCACCTGCACGACTCAGTATCTTTTCCCAGTTTGTAATACGCACTGTATGAATGCACTCCATCTCATCTCTCCCTTTCATATTTATGATTTTTAGTTTTTAGCGGTCACGGAGAGCTGGGATGGACATCCTCGGACGTGTCTTCCGGTACCATCCGGGAGAGTCTCTGTAGGGCAGGGGTACAGAACACGGGGGCTCGGGACCTGAAAGGGAAACCGATCGATTTTTGTTTTCACTAATCTTTGCCTGAGACGCGGCATTTTCTCGGGCTCCGGACGCAGGCGGCAAGCTCCGTGGCACGCGCAGCACTGTGGCGTTGAGAGCAGTGGGAATCGCAGCTTCAAATCACATTACAGTTGTTGAAGGTATCTCAAAATATCGTTTACGAGCATCAGCACTTCAAAATTACAGTAATTATGAGAACGTTACTAGATTTCTATTTTAATGGGTTAGGAAAGAACACATATATTGCAATATGAAAGATTTGTTTTTTAAACATTTATAGCTGTTTTCAATATAATTGGCTTGCTTTGCAATCCTGCGTACTTTATTGTATATTTATATTTATTTATATTTATGCACACACATACATACACATCCGTACATTCACCCAGACACAGATTTATCAGCATCACAGACGGCTGTGACGAAACCAACTGAGCAACCCTTCTCTGAGGTGTCTTGTCAGGGCACGAGGTGTCACAATTCCGGCTGTACTAGAAATGGGCAATGACTCTCATAAAAGATGTTATCCTTCGTCCGACACACCCTCCAGCAGGATCTGGGGATCCCTACTTCCTGCCTCCTGCCATTTCTTTGGAAGACATTTTGTATTTTCCATTTCCATACTTGAGAAAAAGTCTCTTGTTTTGATTTGTATTTCCCCAAATTCTAATGAGGGTGAAGTTTGTTTCAAAGGCTCACTGGGCAATACCTTTACTAATATGACCCTTCTAAGAGACTTGCAAAAGCATGAAATTTTGGAAGGCATTTTTTCCCCCTATGAAATTGCATTTATAAATTATCTTGAGACCCACATATTATACTCACAATCTTCAAAGAGGGGTGATTGCTCATAGGAGAACCCCAAATGGTAGACCGTGGTGAGGAAAAATACTAGAGCTTCTAGTTGTATTTATTTTTATCTGAAACTTTATTAAAACTTCATAGCCATAGTGGTGTCTACAAGTATCATTCATAGATTTAATACATGCACATAATCAGGAGAGTGTGCTTAGTATTTCCCCACAATTATTTGATATCATTATTTTGATATCATTATTTTGAACATTATTTGAGACAATGTTCATGATCAAAATAGCAACATCTGTTGGTCCGTGCAATGCGCAGTCACTTCACCACTATGAAGCCATTGAATTCATGATAGCCCTGTAGCAGGGACAAGTGCTTGATACCTGTGCCCTCATTTCTAGTTCATCAGGAGCCTGGGAAGGAAGGGCGTTGCTTAATTTGCCCTCATGTTGCTTTAAGTGAGTAGCGAATCAGGAATGTATTTGTATTTACGTATTTATTTTAACTCCGTGGCTCAGCCTCTGCTGAGTGTGTCCTACTCTCCTCTGCTGCAATATTAGTTCCGTGAGGGCAGGGTCCCTTGTTCCTTCTCACCACTCCACTCCACACCCCACCACAACGCCTGGCCTGCAGGAGGGAAGCAGTACATTTTTATCCAGTGAATAACTGAAGAAAAGAGAGAAAGGAGTGAGGGGTGGAGAGTGAGGAGAATTTGGGGTGAGGGTTGTGTGCTCTCCCATTATTGTCAGGCTTCAACCCCAAGATCCTTTCTACATCAGTGACATCTGAGGTGTCCCTTCCTTCTCTGCAGCCAGCTGAGAGGAAGGTGCAGGGCAAAGGGCATCAGCAGGATGCCGGGGGCCCTCCCTTGGCTAGCAGCAAGCTTCCAGGAGGCTTCTGTGGGCTGCGATGGAGAGAGAAGCCACTGGAGGAAGGACCGGCTGAGGACCGAGTGCTGAAAGGGAACTTTCAACATTGGTGGAGACAAACGATTCCAGATGTCGTACAGAACGGATTGAGGAGCCTGAACCCAGGGAAGAGCCCATCAGTGCAGAAAGTGCAGAGGGCATGGGGCAAGAACACGGGGGGCTCCCAGTCAGAGGCAGCAGGGCTTGGACCACACAGGGACATGCTCCCGTAATGGCGTGTCCAGTGGGCAGAACTGGCCATTTGAGCCTATCCTCAGGAGTGCCCCGTCCACTCATGGTTGGTCCATGTCAGTGACCTGCTTGGAGCAGCCCCCTGGAACATGGGCTCATGCAGCCACAAACAGTCCTCTTGCTGGTTTCCAGTGTCCAGCAGAGAGCCCAGGGGAGCTCTGACTGATAGGGTTAGACCCAGCCTGAAAATGGCAACTGGAATTTTAATGCCAAGAGTAAACGGGGCTGGTAGTGGATCTGCTGAGGTGAACTCCCTGTGGCCTTGATCACAGGAGGGATGCAGAGGCTGGAGAGGAGCCACTTTGACCTTGAGTATTGTTCCAGTTCCAAGCTGGCTGGCACCTTGCGCCTGGGAAGGGGATACCTCTGTGGACCCTGAGCTCCCAGGCCTTGATGGCATCCACGTGATGCTCAAGATTAACTAGAAACTTCCTTTCTCAAAAGAACTCTGGGAGGAGCAGAGGCTGGTACCCTGTGTGGCAAAGATCTTGACTCTGTGTGATCTGAAGTGTCCTGGAGCCTGCTGCCCGCCAGCGTGAAGTCTGGGTGCTCGCTTTGTCCTCTTTGCCCCCTGGGACCCGATTGGGCAGAGCTCGCTGTGTTCTGGTTTGAGAGGAAGGCTAAGAGAGATAGGAGCCCTTGACGGTGAAACTTGCCAAAACCAGCTGGGGACATAGCTCAGTTGGTAGAGTGCTTGCCTCACATGCACAAGGCCCTGGGTTCGATCCCCAGCACCAAAAAAACAAACCAAACAAATTTGCCAAGAAACCAATTGGCCTCCTGCTCCTTAGATGGGATTGGAAAATAGAGCTGCTCTCAGTGGGGAGTGACCAGGTTGAAAACACCACAGCGCTTGTATGGTGAGGGCACTGTTTTTCTGTCCTCTGTACTTTTTGATTTATATGCCCCCCCCGCTTTGGTGCTAATTGTACTATATTTGCAAAAATTATTATGACCTGTTATCCCATATATTTGACCTAAAAGACACTGATGGGGGGGCACTTCAGAGAAAAGAGACCATGAGAACTGTTCTGTTTTTTTCCTTAATGTTCACAAAACTAAAAGCAAAACTGTGGTTCCACACTGGGACTTCAGGTAGGACTTTCTTAGGGCCTCTGCTGAAAGCAGTCAACTTTCACTGCACCTTCTGATTTTAATTTTTTCTTTTCCTTAAAAGTGCCTGAAGACTACGAAGCAGTTGCGCTTGGCTATTTTGAGAAAACGCTACTGTGCTCCAGAAGCATCATTAATTTTTTTTTTTAAGTATGCACTTAGATTTTAAAATGTGGTTTGTTTGAAAAGGTGACATTTGTTTCATGCTTTTCTAGGAGCCAGTCAGAGCAAGTAGCAGTTGGGAGAAAGGATGGTTTGTGTCCCTGTGTGGTGTGCGTTCATGATCACGTCTCATGACATCAGATTTGGAGATAAAAAAAACGCCCTCGATGGGCAGCCACAGGACCCTGCTCTCCTCTTCTCCTGGGTGCCCTCAGGACCACAGTCTCCCACCCTGGGGTCCATCCTTCACGGCTGGGCCTAGCTTACTGGGATCATCCCAGAATAAGATGCAGTCGGGAGGGTCCCGGAAGACACCCTGCTCCAGAGTGGGTGATGGGCAAGAGGGGACAGGAGACCTGGCAGAGCCAAAGGCCATTGCTGGGCCTTGTGAGTGCTCTGCTCATCAATCACCACGTGTTCAGGCTGCTGTGGGCAGACTCTGGGCGGGATGCTGGAGACAGAGCCAAGGACAGGGCCTTGTCACTGTGGCTCACATTGTTGAGGGGAGACAGACATGGAGACAGACAGCAGACACATGGCAGCCCTTTGGGCAGGGGGACAGGAGGAGGCCATGGGAGCTCACGAGTGGCACCTTAGCCAGGATGGGAGAGGCCACCACTCATTCTCAGTATCTTGGGGCACAGAGCATTTATCAGGGTGTGAGGGCACAGGGGGTGCTACACAGACCTGGATGTTCCCTGGGGTCCAGCACCAACTGCGAGATCCTGCCTGTCTTCCCACTGCCCTATCAGACACCCAGACATATGCGTCTGCACGCATGAGTGTGCACACACAGGCACGTTCATAGACACACACACACATGCTCACACACACAAGTTTCAACACAGAGGAGTGCGTGTGTCTGTTCGTCTGCAGACATCTGCATTCTCAGGCACAGCGCTGACTCGGCTGACACCTGGCCATGGCTGCTTGGTGACGAGGAGACAGAGACGGGAAATCTCCTTTCCCAGCTGCCATCATGGCCCTGGAGGATCCAGTCGGGTGGTGAGTCTGACGCTCAGGGGCAAAAGCAGTGGGCAGGGAGCTGGGGTGGGGTAGCCTGAGAACTCCGAAGCCTGGGCTGGGGAGGACTGAGTGCCAGGGCCAGGGCACAGCAGGTCCCCACCTCAGAACCACTGTGAGCTGGGCACAGGCTGCCCTCCCTGGGCTGAGCCTCATGGCCCTGCCTCCCGGGGTCTCGTCTTCCCCTGGGACACCTCCTTTTCCATCTCAGAGCCACAGCTGCTTGGCTCTGGTTAAAAACAAGGCAAATGGGGTAACGAGGGACCCTCCCAAGCAGGGATTGGAGGGCCCTGGGGATTGGTCTGGGATTGGTTCGATACCCTGCACGTGGATCTCATCACCAGCAAAGCTGTCCAGAAAGATGGCCTGTGGCCTGGGACTTGCCTGGAATGGTGATTGGGAGGGTCACAGGGCATGACAAGGCACACAGCTAGCCTCCTCTTTCCTCCCCCATGACCCCGCCCACCCCCACACACCCCTGCTTCCCTAGCCTAAGCTGCGGCCTCTGACCTCACGGCCCCGTGGCTCAGCACCTCAGGCAATGGAGACCTCGGGCTTCTAGAGGTGAGCTGGAAATCAGGAGCCACAGGAGCAGAAGGCAAGAAGGAAAGAGAGGAGGAAAGAGAATCGAAGGGGAAATCACCCCCTATAGTGTGGAGGTGAGGCAAATCGTGATCACTACAGTCTCAAGCCACACAGTGGCATTTCCAGCTAGGGTGATTAACTTGGGACAGTGGTCTGTACAAGGGAGCTGGAAAGTCAGAATAGCCAAACCATCCTGTCACCTACTGATGTCACAGCGCGATGCAGTAACACTGATGTAAGTGATTTCCCCTGTGCCACCAGCATATAGAACAGGACACACAGTTGTTCACAGGGCACAACATTTGGTAGTGAATATGACGATGTCGAGATCTAGGTGACCCCTGTCATCGTTATTGTAGAGTGTGCTCCTATCTATGGAAACCAGTTCCTAGAACAGTATCATGAGCTGCTCTGGCAGCAGCCCCATACCTCTTACCTCTACTTCAAGAGGCTTCCCTGTGCCACCAGGCTCCCGTGAGGGTACTACAGTGTCCACCCACAGTGCGACTGGCAAGGCACACCCGTGTGGGGAGCCTGTGGCTGTGCATGTTATTTGGTGAACTGAGAACGTGGAACAGTCTTTTGATTTGTTCTGGCTGCACGAGAGTCATTCTGATTGTGGCGATCGATAAAGGCTGTCTTTCCTGTTGGCACACACTTGCTCTCTTGGAGGTGGGGGCAGAGGGGACAGTTGGCAAAGCCCGTTTTAAGGTAAGGGAATCTAGGCTTGAAGGCTGAGCGGCAGGCCAGGCTCATTTTGCTGGGAGTGACAGGGTTGGCCTCGGACAATCAGAGGGCACTACAGAGAGTGAGATTCCTGTGGAAGTGGGTCATTCAGATTTGACAGGATGGAATCTTCCAGAAAGGAGAGAACCTGAAAAGGACCTGGTTTTGTTCTGTCTGCCTGACATCATGGGCAAGGCTGTCCTCTCCCGTTTTCCCAGTTCGAAACAAGTCGGTCACCAGATGACTTCTCAGATCCTGGGGACACCCACAGTGGAAGATGCCTTTGTTATAAGGGGTTTCCTCCTTTTCATTAGGGGTGTGTGTGACCCAAGGCCCAGGAGACGGGAGGCCGCCTGGGAGAGAAGGCCAAGGGCTTATGGAAGAGGCCCTCTCGGCCTCCGCCTCCTCTTCCTGCTCAGACACACAGCTAATCCTGACTCAACAAAAATTGTTAATTCCTCTTTCATTACCCTGCAAACAATTTTCTGCTCCCAAGTTTAACTCTAGTTAAAAACTACAGACGTTTGGGTGCAACCGTGGGCAGGTTTTTTGGTGGAAGTCAAGTTCATACATATTTGTCTATTAAAACAGGACCCTTAAATCTCCAAGCTGGGGTAGGGGAAAAAGTTAAATCTTTAAATGCACATGTACAAACTTTCCTGTATGGCCGAGATTTTCTGCCGCTCTGTTTTTTATTTATGGATTTCTGCAGTTTACTCTGACGGGGGGATTACTTTTCTCTGCCAACTTTAGCTGATTGATTCAATGTGCCTGCTCACTTTCAGATAGGGCTGGAGAGACTGCAGCGCAAGTTTGTTTCTGTATTTAAAATGGGGAATACGAAATGGGTTTAAACTTGAATATTTCATCGAGACATTGCATTTTACAAGTAATTTATTTTGGAAATATAGGCTTCTTCCTGGACAGTGTAGATTTTGAATAATTTGATGCTCAGACTCACTTATGAATATTAATATTATTTAATGGGTTCACTTTGAGAGCTCATATAGCCTTATCATTGCTAGATATTAAACAGCCATGAAAGGGGAAAAGTGAACGCTTTATATCAGAGTGTTGGCCTTCTATAACATGACTTTGACGTGTGTAACCTAGACAGGAAGACAACTGTGTTGATGGCCGACATCAGAGTGAGACAGACTTTGTTAGGACCATAGAAGTTACGCAAGCACCACGAGCACAGTATTTTTCTTTCATCCACAACTCTCAAAGTAAAAATTTCCTTGACTCTTTTTCAAAGATGGAAGCTTCAGAATCAGGTTTAACAAAGAAGTAGCCATTCCCGATTCCATTTCTTCCAGTACATTCTAATTTGGAAGGTCAAACTCTATGACTTCTCAAAAAATAAAATAAAATAAAAACACAAAAAAAACGTAATGGAGAATTGGCGGCTTGGAGAGAGGGCGCCGTATCAGATTGGAGAACTGCGACTCTGGGGTTACTTCCTCTCTTGGGATCAGTTTTCCCTTTAATCTTCATTGAAAGCTTTGTAATTTTCAGCCTCAAGATGACTTTGATTTCAAGTGAGGGGAGGGACCCTGACATGAGGGTGGAGTGGGGAGGAAGACCAGGATGTGTCTTGGGTTGAGCCCTGACCCCCAAAAAGATATGTCCAAGTCTCAACCTCTGGTACCTGTGAACGTGACCCTGTTTACAATGAGGGTCTCTGCAGACATAGTTAAGAGAAGGTCACACTGAATTGGGTGGGTCCAATCCGATGTGAAGGGAGTCCTTACACAAAGAGGAGAGACACACGGGCACAGAGAGCAGGTGGCCTGGTGGAGATGGGGGCAGAGATTGGAGAGACACTGCCCAAGCCCAGGGATGGCTGGGGCTGGGAAGAAGCCAGGGTGGACCCTCCCCTAGACGCTTTGGAGGGAGCATAGTCCTGTGAACATGGTAGCTTCTGACATTCAGTCTCCAGAACTGTGAGGGTGACATTCTGCCATTCAGCCACCCTGTCTAGGAGACTCATTTAGGTATCAACAGCATCTGACAACAGCTAGAACTCAGAGGCAGAGTGACCAGTGGGCAAGTGTCTTGGGCTCTCGTGGGTTGTGAGACTGGACGAGCTCTTCTCTGTCTTTGAGCTGTGTAAGGTGGGATAAGAGACTCTTCACTTCATACTGCACAGGGTAAACAAAGGATGTGAGCCAAGTGTCTTACCCAGTTCAGTCACTGTGTGTGTGTGACTGTGATTATGTCAAATACCCAACGTGCCGTTGGCCAGTGTTGAAAGCCATGTCTCTGATGGCAAAAGCCCTGTGTGAGGCCAATACAGGCTGGTCTGAATCAATAAAAATCACTTCAATCCTGTTTAAAGAAGGTATTCATCTTCCAAAGCCTCTTGGTGGTAAAAGGTTTATTAAATTGTAACTTACCAGAAATTATTGGTTGCTGAGAGTACTGCCCAGTAAAAGGTTGACCACATCGAAGGTACTCAACCCCAATCAATGTTTCTAAAATTGAACTGAATGGGTCTAAGTATCACCTCCAACCCAGCATGATGTTTTTTTTAGGCAAGTGACTCTCTGGACCACAATGGCTGTTTGTTCTGGTGGGAACACATTTCTCTCCATGGGCTGACGATACGGGCTGTACCTAGACTTAAGGCAAATGACTGAATGTAAACACACTTTCCTGGTAAGAGGCCTGAGAGAATAAGTTTCCTTGAGCAACTGGAATGCCTGAAAATGGGGGTGAGCTTTCCAAGCCCTTTCAAGAGATCACGTTCTGGATTAGCCTAAAGGGAAGATGGCGGCACCGTGGCTGGGGCGGGGGTGGCGGAGTCACTCTTGCGAAGTTGGGTGAACTGTGGAAGGCTGCCTGCCAGAACTTTCTCAGAGTAGAAGCATTTCCTGCCCTTCCCCTGGCCTTCCTCCCCACCTGCTCCCTCCCAGGTTGTCCTTCTGAGGGCCAGGGATTGGGGCCTTGGGTCTTTGTAAATATTCTTTTCATCACTGCAACCTCCTAGATATTATGCTTTTTGAGTAAAATAACTGAAGCAGAAACCTCGAAAACTCTAATTATAATGGGCTTGTCCTGTTTGCTTTGTTCAGGACCAGATCCTCGAGGCAGGGAATCTCTGTGGCAATTGTGAGGGTGTGGGTGGGAGGTGATACCTCTTTTGTCAGCTCCTGGGTTCTCCAAGTCTGCACTGGCCACAGCAGGCCCTTGGCTCCACCGCCATGGGAGGCTGCCACCCTGTCTAGCTGTGCTCTGGGAGAATGGAAGGACGACAGGGAGGTAGGATTCTGACCCAGGTGGGGCTCCAAGGCTGTCCTGCACCCTTCCCACACCCTGAAATTACCCAGATTGGTAATTGACAGCGACACACACAGAAGAATCATACCTCCCACTTGAAGCTCACCTACGCATTAGCTGTAAAATTGCTGTGGAAAAGCCATCTCTTACCTGAGGAGCCAAACAATGCACCGGGGCTGGATGGTTATCTCTTAGAAGGTTTTTATTTTCTCTCATCCAGCGATTTCCCAACATAACTCTGGCTTTGGATGCCCCTGGTGGACACCCCACCTGAGACCCAGCTGAAGAGACCATCTTTTCTCTATCTCCCAAGTCCCCCCAGGGACTTTTCCCTCTTTCCAAACCACCTCTGATCATTCCTTTGGAAGCATTTTGCTAAAATTTCATTCCATGTTCATCTAAATGTCACGCACAGTGGCACCTAGGTTTAGAAATAGGCAAGATGAGACCTCAGGAAGCTAGCTAGGCTCTTCGAAGACCCTTGGAAAAGACTTCGAGCCTTTCCTGGACTTTTAGCGACTCTTGGCTACAGAATCTGCATTGTGCACAGAGACTCCCTGGCACTAGCCAGTTCCTGACAAGTGGCCTTTGGCCTGGGTCCTGCCTTATGACCTGCACTGGCCCCCAGCTGACTGTGGGTCCAGTCCTCTGCTCCACCGCACTCTCTCAGCTCTGAATGGAGATGCCTTCCCTGGTCACAGCAATGGCTGCCACTTCTGCTGGACTTGGCCACACCTTAGCAGGGACTTCAAGAGTCCCAGTTCTTGATCTGTGTAATGAGACTAATTAGGTCTCCCCTACACCCCTGCTGCTCTTCTGGGGGCATCACACTGAGCAGGAGCCATGATGACTTATTCCTCTAATGTGGAATGCAGACTCTTTCTCTGGACTTCTCTGTCCTCAGATGTGTGCACGAGTCCCCCTCTGCATCAGGCTGCAGGTGTCTGCTCTCCTTATCGAATCTGTCCCCGATATCCAAAACTGCAACATCTACCCCAGCTCCTTGATGTGCTTCCTTGTCTCTGCCACTCTGCTCACTACCTGAAGACCTGTGTTGCTCTGTGTCCTGGTGGATCGCCTCTCTCCCTCTCTGCAATGCCAGTGCTAAACAGGCAGAGTCCCTGTCAGTCACCTCGGTGTCCCGATCACAGCCCGAAATGGAGACAGTGCCAATAAACACTTGTTAAGAGTATGATCAAATGAATGAGTGGGTGTAGCAACCGTAAGTGCTGGCTATGGTGTGCACCCTACAGAAATAGGGTCCAAGTCACCATAGTAAGTGAAGGTTGCATGAAGCCACCATCTCGTGAAATCCTTCACAGGCTGCCCCGTGGTGATTGTTGAGGTGCTTCTCAACAGGCCCGTCTCCTGAGTGCTGGAAATCCTGCCATTTCTCTGGTGCAACATTAGAGGCAGAATTGCTCCTGGGCTTCAGATCCACGTGGCCTGAGAGGGGCCTGTCTTTAAATATATGCCTTCTGCCTTTCTGGGGCCTATTTAGTAAAAGGACTCAAAAGTCACGCTTCCTGAGTCACAGTGGCAAATTCTTGGAGTGGAATAACAGACAGAATTCCCCACACCACTTACAGGGTTCATCTTCTCGGGTCCGTCCGCGCTCTGGGGCTTGTAGGGCCGTGGACCAGGAGGCTCCTCCTCTGTACACAGTCTCAGCTGTTTGCCTTCACGCATCCCTTTGTTTGGGCCCAACTGGTGAAGACCCGCTAGGAAGATGGCCCTGGTTCCTCGAGTGACCCCCTGCTGTCCCTTCCTCTCCAGGACTGGGGTGGGGAGCATCCCTCATTAGCCCGTGACACCCAACTGGGGTCTTGCTACCCCACCAAAGTGAGTCATCCATTCTCACTGACTTATTTAGAGCTATTTTTTCTGTATTTTTTTTTCCTCCTTCAAATTGCGTCCTCTTCTGAAAAAACCCCCAGGCACAGAGACAATAACATCATTCATTAAAATATTTAAATCAGCTGCAGCAGCAGTAATGACCAAGATAAAACCTTCCAGCACAAATTGTGTGTAACAGAGGCACCTATTTTGCCAAAGGGGCTTGGAACAATCTGGATTTGGGGTGCTGGCAAGCGCTAAGCTCTTGTCATCGGAAAGTATCCTAGATTAGCATGAGGTTCTACATTTGCAGTCTGGAATCCAGTCTCTAAATACTTCCCAAAGTTCACCAAGCTTAGGGTTTAATAAGACTTCTGCTTTTAGTGCCGGAAATATACTTCTTGTAATAAGGTAAAAAACTGCTGTTTAAGATAAAAACGATTCTCACTCAATTATCTGACAAAGGCATCACAAATAATAGTTGTTTTTAATTTTTCATAAAAAGATTAATTTTTGCCATACCTCCTGAAAGCAAGTAATTGCCAGTTGATAGAATCTGGGATTAGAACAAAGACCCAGATAAGGGTTTCCCGCCCCCCCCCCNGGGTTTCCCCCCCCCCCCCCCCCGCCCCTTTTTTAGAAATAAATTCAATTTGAAAAGTAGGAACTGTGTGCAGGCACTTTGGATTTTGAACGAAGAAAAGAATGAAGGCTAAATATTGGGGAACAGTTTTACAATGGTCCAAAGCAGTCTCCAAGGAGGGGAGACTCTCCCACATCTTTCCAGCTACGTTACCTCCAGCAAGTGACTGAAAGCGAATCTTCCCCTACAAGGCCGAGAGGACCTGAGCTGCCTCCCTGGGCCTCGGAAGGAATGGATCCACCCTGCTCTGCGCTCTCTCACGGGACTGTCCTCTAACATCTGGGTCTCTTGACCACGGGGGCATTGCCAGGATTTGGTGTAGATGAGGAGGGCACCAACGTGCCCCTCCCTTATTCTCCAGTGTCATTTTCAACAATGGTTATGTCCCTCTGGGAGTCCAGCTCCCACGGGGGGGGGGGGTGTCCACTGTGGTTCCAGTTCCTCTCGCTGGCCTCCAGCCCTGGACTCTGATAACACCATAGAACTCTGTGGTGTCCCTCTCAGCTGGTGTGAAGCCCTGGCCATCTCACTGTTCTCTTACGTGGCTCCTCAGCAGTTCTGTTACCTGCATAACCGACTCCTAGGACTGGACCCTCCAGTTGAAGCACCTAGAGGAGAAGCCTCCCTCCCTCTCTCCCTCCCTCCCTCCTTCTTCTTTCTTCTGACTTCTTTAGCAGACTGTCTTCTTCATCACTCTGTCCTTAACTTTTGGCATAGAGTGGAAATTAGCTGATTTTTTGGAGTTAATTTGCTAGCTTGCAAGAGGGACAGCAGCAGGTACCCAGATATGAAGAGGGTGCCCATAGTGGCTGCAAGGTGGCATCCCAGCTTCGGGGTCTCTTGTCTCTCTGATAGAAATTCCTCCTTTGGTTCTGTTAGAGCCAGGGAAAGCTTCAGAGTGATCTGTTTTGCCCCCATTATCCTATTTTAAAAGGCGCTGTATAATTCATAAACTATCTGCCTAAATAAATGTTTATCTGAACATGGAGCAAGAAGCCTGCAGTATCTCCACGGAAAATGAATCATTTTTTTAACCTTTGATGAATTATTATTTATGGGACTCAAATGACCCAACAGATCCACCCATTTCCTCCCCTTCCTCTCCCCTTCCTTCTCCCTTGAGGAAAAATAAAAACAAATTTCCCTTTGTCCACTCAAGACAGAAATTAACTAATAATATTCCAATTGGGGCAGCTTCAGTGTCCATCACTAAAATCCTGTAGAGGAGGCAGGCCCAGGCCAAACCTGGAAGAAGATGTGATTCCCCTTGTGGTCAGCGGTCTCACAGGACTGGTGCTTGGGGATGCCCAGGAAGCAAGTCCTTACTGCCTATTTTACATTTCTACCTACTGCCAGCCAAATACCAGATGCCTTTTTTTTTCTTTTCTTTTTTTTAATATCAGTCTCTTATTTAGAAAAACTAATCAGTATCACCGAGTGTGTATGATCACTGAGCATGGAAAACTTGATCTTCAAGAACAGAGGAAGGAGAGGTTTAATTATTAAGAAAATAACAGGAAAGGATTCCCCTGGGTAGACACCAAGTCTCCAGGGCTCACGTTGGCATGGAGACCCCTAGGATCCCTGTTCCTCATGCAGGTATGAGCAGGCCTAGAACCAACAGCCTGGTGGTTGTGTCTCAAGGTCAGACCTGGTTGGGAGGCAGGGAGCCTCCCTGGGGCAGGACTTGGCCTGGGGTCCTCTGAGAGCTCACAGATGCATTTCACAGGTGAATGAAGATGGCAGCCCAGGTGAGCCCAGGACTTGAGCATGCAGGGAGGGCCGTGTTTCCATCAACCTCAGGAAGGAGAGGAAGGACATCACTGGGCAAATTGAGGAGGTGAGAGGAGTGGAGGTAAAGACAGCGGGGTGGGAGGGAGATGACAGCGCAGGTGGTAGGTTTGCAATGTCCTTTGGGAATAAAGGGAGGTCTGATGGCAAGTAAAGAGTAGTGAGCTCAGGGTATTAACTCATGGTGAGCACAAGAAGGCTCCTAGCTTGCTATGTAACTCTGACCAGGAATGGGCACCGAGTTTCCCGTTTATATCATGGTGTGGGTGACGCCCATCCTCCTCCACCTCCAAAATCATATAAAGAGACATGATGGAGGATATCCACCAAGGGCCTCTGGGGAGCCTCAGGACCCTAGCATTGCCTTATAACCTCATCAGCTGGAGGGATGAGAAGGAAGACAGCTGGCAGCTCCTAGACTCTCTGCTTGGCCACCCCGACCTCTGGCACCACACCCACAGCGTCAGCATATCCACTACATCTGATGACCAGATGACCTGGAGAAGAGCCTGCTCCTCCAACTCTGGGGGCTGCCTCTTTGTCCTCTTTTCCTTCCATTGGGTCCAGCCATGATGCTAAGAATGATTTGCCAGCGTTTTCATTGGACTGAAGTGAACTACAATTTCACCACTTAATAAACAGCTTTAAAATTTTTTTTAAGGTGCAGGCATACTCCATATTGCTTCAGCATTTCCCCTTCACACACACTTGCCTGGGTGAGCTTCCGCCTGTGGGGCCTGGCTGTGTTCATACCCTCATCTCAGCCTTGCTCTGTAGAGGACTAATTCCCTTGGCATGGCGAGGAAAGGCAATTATGTTTTGCAAACATTCCATTTGCTATCAGTGCCTAGAGTATGTTTTGGTTAACCCTACATCCTGAAAGGCTCCTTAATTTGAAGTAATTCAGTGGGCAAGAGGATTATGCTGGGGTCCCCTCTTCCAGGATTCAGGCTGACAGCTGTCGGAGCTTGCCCTCCACACCTCTGCCGGGAGGCAGGCCTGTGTGCCCAGGGTGGTCTGGATTAACTTGAACATCAGCACACAGCCAGGCCTGGAAGCCTTCCCCTAACAATGGCTGTGTGTTAGCAACGTGCTCCTGTACTCCGCTTTCCAAAATACAAGGTGTGGTTTGGGGCATCAGGAGCTTTCTGAAGTCAGCAGTAACCTATTTTAATCCTTATGAGATGGACAGGGCTTGGATGGGGAATGGGTAAGGAGACCAGCACATAAGCCAAAATCTCTAGTATAAACACCACTAGTCATCCACAATCAACTCTGTTGGGAAACAAGAGGTCTAACTAGCTTTGGCGTTGGATGGTCCCCCTGCAGAGCAGTCTTGTAGGGTAATCCAGGGTAATTCTAGCCAAAATACATAGGCTATTGTCCAGACAGAATCCGGAAGGCATCTGGAGTACTCTGCACAGGACCCCGGGAGAGGAGCCTGGTCTTAGCCTGGGAAGAATGGTGTCTGGTCCTCATTCTGGCTCCTCCAGCTTGTGGTGAGACTGTGCTTAATGACACAGCCTCCATATCCCCTGGATCTCCCTGGTGGACCTGCTTGTCCCCAACTTGGCGATCCCACACTTGGAGGTATGGCCAGTGTGGTATAGAGTCTGTCTGAAGACCCAGGGCAGCAGTGGTGGCCCTCAGACCTATCTGTCTCCTCAGCTGCCTCCACTTCCCTTAGCCTCAAGTGTGTCTCAGGCACTGTCTTGGTCTCTTAGTGCTGCTCTAATAAAACACCCAAGCCTGGGTAAGTTATAAAGAACAGAGTTGTTTCTTACAGTTCTGGAGGCTGGGAGGTCCAAGTTTAAGGCACCAGCTGATGAGGACTGACCTCTGCTAACAAGATGATGGCTTGATGGCTGAGTCCCCACACAGGAGAACGAAGAAGGACAAACTAGGTCAGAAATCCGTGGAGCATTTTTTAAGGGTTCCTAATCCCATGGAGGGAGGGCAGAGCCTTCCTGACTCTATCATCTCCCAAAGCCCCACCTCCCAACACCATTGAATTGCGGATTCAAATTCAACATGGATTTTGGAGGGAATGCAACCATTCAGACCATAGTAGGGGCAATACTGAAATATGTTGATTAAAAGAAGCCGAGTCCACCAGGTGATTCCCTGTGTTGCCCACCTATCAGCAAAGGAAACATTTCTGGCCTGTCCCTTCTTGAGTCAAGGGACCATGGAAGCCGGCTTGTACCCCCACGTCGAGTGTTGCTGGGGAAGGTTGGGGACAACCCACTGACTCTGGAGTGCCTTTCACCCAGCCCGTGTGCTGTCTCTGGCGCATTACCAACCCCACCCGCGCTTTCTGGAGTCACAGGCAGATCTGATACACCCCGGGGAACACAGAGGCACAGGCTGTCATGCAAATGACATAAAACCGTCATCTTGACCTGATTTCTCCCTCCAGAACACGGTGCGAATGCAAATTCCCCAGCACCCTTCCCCATATGTGATGCGAACAATGTTTTTTTTTTTTTTTTTTTTCCCATCTGGAAATTATTCCTTTCTGATTGAGAGGTTCGAGTCCCTTCTGCTTGTAATAATATTATTATTTATAATTTATGTTCTTAATTTTTATAAATAGTGCTCAGTTGCCATGGTAATCGAATCTTCACAAATCATTAAATTAAATAATGAGTCGTCATGATGCTTTGCACTTATGTTCATTTTCTTATTAAAAAAAAAAGAAGGTAGATCTCCACGTTCTTTAAAAATACTAATTAATTGGGCCCTTCAACGAGCATTTTCCGAAGGTGGGTAATGAGGTAAATGCCTTTTACCTTTCTGCTGCCTCTCTCTGAGTCAGGAGATGGCAGAGCCGAGGGGGCCTAGGGGTCATCAGGCAGGCTATTCATCAAAGTGTGGGCCCCAAATTCCTGCTCAGGGTCACCAGGATGACTGTTAACATGGACTGGGTCCTCAGTCCACACGCCCAGAGCCACAGAGTTCACTTAGGTCGGAGCCGAGCCCTGGAGAGCGTGCACTTTTGGCCAGCGTCCCTGCCGAGTCTGCGCATGACAAATGACACAGTGCTCCCCGTGCTGAGCCCTGACCTCCCCGCAGAATCACCACCTCTGCAGCAGGCCCTTGGCCTCAGCGCTCTGGACATCTGGGGCTGGACAATTCTTGTCGTGGGCGGTTGTCTTGTGCATTGCAGGGTGTGCTGCTGCGTCTGCCTGTAGCACCCCTTTCCCCCACTGTGACAACCAAAGAGGCCTCCAGACACTGACAAAAGTCCCCTGAGGGGCGAAATCACCCTGATGGAGGCTTGGCACTCATTCTAGACTGGGGTGGGGGGGCACGGCCCTCTTGTTTTGGTTTATCTTATTTTTACCCTGTTTTATTGTATTTGGTTTGTGAGGAAATTCTCCAGGTGTTGAATGAATACCGCGTTTTCTGCAGGTTCTGCCAGAGTCCTCTTGGCCCCCTGGGACCCGTTGGCTGCAGCCACTCCCTCTGTCGCAGCACGGCCCATCACGTATGATCCTAGGCCCTTTGGTCTACCTCTTCTTTAGGCTGAGCTTTGCCCACTGTCTTTTCTGAGTTGAATTTGAATTCGAGTCACCTGTCTGCATCAGATCCCATTCCCCTGCCCTGCCCATGTCCCCTTTGAGAGCTGGCGCTGACACATGCATATTTCTTGAGTGACATTTATTCTACCTATTATTCGCAAAGTCTACCGATGCCTGGTGATGGGGATACAAAGACAGATGAGCCTTCTGGGGGTTGGCGGGGGTGACTTAAAACTCTAACTCAAACTTACCGTATTCCTACAAGCAGAGTCTTTGTCTAAAGGTCACCAAAATAACACCAAGGCGACCCCAGAGATAGTGTTAGAACAGAGCAGTTTAGCAAAAGTGAGAGCTGAAGGAAGCACTCTTTCTGCCTGCCAATGTCGCCGGTGGGGACAGCGAGGAGGAGCGGTGGCAGAGGGTGATTGGGAGGCTCCACAGTGGCCAAGGGTACGTGGATGTGGAACATGTGGAAGGAGTAGCAAAGGAAGGTCTGAGAGGAGCCCCGAAGGCCCACGGCCAAGTGAGCACTGGGTGTGTGTCTGGCCTGGGTCCCAGGGAGGTGCTTGTCCCTGAACTTCAGTGTCCCTATAAGAACAGGGGCAGTGATGCCAACCTCCTGGCCATCTGCAGACATCACGGAAACATGCAAGACGTCCTCAGGCTCCCAGGAGGACAGCCAGCAGGGGTGGGGACAGCATAGGGCCTCCATGGGCGTCCTGCTGGGGTCTCCTGCAGGTTCTCCCTCGTGGCCCAGAGGGACCAACCCTGCCCACACTTGGCCTCAGACTTCTGGCCTCCAGAACTTGGAGAGAACACATTTCTGTTGTTTAAGGCACCCGGCAGGGCTTTGTTCCTGCCATGCCCCCCAAAGAGCAAACCTGAATTCATAGGGTTGTGTGAAAGTAAGGCAGGTCACTTAGGGCCTCATATAGGGCTTGTTGCATGCGTCCACGTTACCAGCAAAGGAAGGAAGATGGTTCTAGGGTCACTGGAGCCCAGTGGGAAGGGGAGGGCGGAAACAAAGAGCGAAACAAGGGAAGGCGGAGGAAGAGGTTGAGGGAGGAGCTGCTCAGGGTCCCCACGGATGGTGGTCACACAGTGCACTGAGCCATGCCTGTGTCTAAGTGAGCGGGTGACAGAGCTGGGACAAAGGAGCAGCTCCCCTCTGTAGCACCTGCTCAGCCCCACGGGGCTCTGTTGGTGCCTAGCCTGGTCACAGTCCTTCCAGGTAAATGGCTCTCTCCCCACCACTGACAGAAGATTCCCCAAGTTCCCAGGGATATCAGTTACCCCCATCCTTCCAGGTGCCAGGGAGTCCCGTGAGATTCGTACCTGGGTCTCCAGAGTCTTGCTTGGTTCCCGGGACCGGGTGGAAGCTTGACTCATGCTATTGAGGTTGGGTGAAATAAAAAAGGGGAGGGGCTAGGAGTCACACCCAGCACCTTCTCCTGCAGAGCCCACCCCTGGCCTCACCCTGGCCTCCCTGTAGAACAGATGGCTTACTCGGCAGGACAGTGAGGAACGAGAGGCAGCCGCAGACTGTGCTGACCCTCAGCTGTCCATCTGTGACTTAGGAGTAACGCGATGCCGCCCAAGGCTCTGTACTCAGGACACAATGTGCTAATTTAAGTGAATGGGCCTTGCCAACTGCAAACTGCCCTGTAACTGCTGGGCAACGAAACCACAGCTAAAACTCAGATGCTGCCCGCACTCAGGTGCTTTTATTTTGAACATAACCTTCCGCTGCTAATGCATCAATTTACTCCCAGAAAATCCACACTGTGCCCCTGAGCAGCTTCACCCAGAGCCAGCCACTCAATTAATAAGTCCCCATTACCCTGCAAAAAAAAAAAAAAAAACCCAAAGCCATTTTCTAGTACCTAAACAACAAGATTTTCGACTTAAAACACAACGCCAGCCTCATTAACTAATTAGACAACAAAATAAATAATTATCCAGTGTATCAGCGAGAGAAAGAGATGCATTAAAAGGTTACACAGAGGCATTGTTTTCCCTGGAAAGGGATCGTGAAGGCTGCACCAGGAGCTGGAGAATTTTATTTGTGGGCTTCCGTCAGAGACCCCTTGGAGCTGCCTGCTAATTACACACATCGCCTGTATAGGCAGAGCAATCCGCGCTCACTTTCTGGGTGATGGACGTGTCTGTCTCTCTTCCTCCCTCTCCCCCTTTCTCCCCCCTCCCCCTCTCTCCCTCCTCTCCCTCCTCCTCCCTCCTCCTCCCTCCTCTCCCTCCCCCTCCCCCTCCCCTTTCCCTCCCTCCCTCCCTCCTCTCCCTCTCCCTGAGCTCCACCCCTGCCGCTGTGCAAGCCCATTTCCCAATCCTCCCAAATTTATCAGAGCTGCAGAGCCGCACCCAAGTGCACTCAGAAGGGTTTTGGTCTCCTCCTTTGAAATCCTCAAGCCAAAGGCCTTTATGTCATTGCTGCTGAGCTCCCGGGCACATTTGATCTGGTTGATAAAAGTCCCATTTTTCTGTAAGAACAGGACTCACCCAAGGCATCTATAGAAACGCAGTGCAATGAGCCCAGCAAGGAGAGGCATCATTTCACAGGGGTCCCCGGCAGACTGGTCCCACTCAGGCCGTCTGGTGCTTCTTTCTAACAGCCCATGAATGTGCCCAAAGGACATGTGTCCAATAGACACTGTCCTCCTCTTCTGGGATGATGGATTGGATGGCTCTAGAAAATTAAATTCAGGTTAAAAATGTCCCCCAATGAAGGAAACTGATCTCTCCTTCAGGGGATTAAGATTCAAAATCTCAAAAGGGTGGTGGCATTTGGTGGGAGGTGAGATGATCCTGGACATGGGCTTATGGCTGTGAAGGAGGTCACCATCTCAGACAACACAGCTAAATGTCTCTTGGGTGCAGTAGTGAATTGCTGGCCAGAGAAATGCATCTGGACGTAGAAGGACTGCTCCCTACCATCTTGCAGGAGTCCTTTCTCCCTCCACACCTCCCCCCTTCTCTCCCATCAGGTTCCCTGCAGGCACCAAGCATCACAAGAGACAATGGCACCTTTTCCTTGTGAAAGGTAGTTTCTTGCAGGTAAGTGGACTTTTACCCAGCCATGCTGTCCTGAGGGTGGTGGAGGCTTTGAAGGGCGAGTCCTGAACTTCACTAGTTGTTATGGTTTGCACGTGGAGTGTCCCCCAGAAGCCCATAGGCCGAGTGCTTAGTCCCCAATGCAACAATGTCCAGAGGTGGGGCTTTTGGGAAGTGACTGGAACATGAAGGCTCTAAACCAGTGGCTCTAATCCAGTGGCTCTAACCATTAGTGGATTAATCCGCTAATGATGGATTAAAATTGGAAATAACTACTGGGAGGAGCTGGAAACTACGGGCAGGTGGGCATGGTTGGAGGAAGTAGGCGGGGGGGGGGGGTGTGCCACTGGGGACCCTGTCTTGTCCCTGGTTCCTTCCTGTCTCTCTCTCCCTGTTGTATGGGCCTGCGGTGGATCAGCACGTGCTTCTCCTTCCTGCCATGAGCAGAGTGGATTTCCTCTGCCACACCTTCTGCCACCATGTTCTGCCTCACCCTAGGCCCACAGCAACGGGGCCAGCCCACCATGGGTTGAAACGTCTGAAACCTGAGCCAAATCAACCTTTCCTCCTTTAAATTGTTATTGTCGGGCATTTTGGAGACAGTGATTTTATACATTAGTAAATGACAAGAGGGCCTGAGCTAGTGTATGTGGGGGGACAGTGACCTTAGAACTGAAACAGGAGCAAGAGTAGAGGGGCAGGGAGGGTCAGTTGTAGGGGAGTGCAGGCCGAGGCCCTTGTTCTAAGTTGGGTAGGGAGCCCTGGAAACAGTCCTGGGCTGCATGACAATGACATTGCCCCCATGACCTTGCCTCAGGGGTCATTAAGCCACTCCTTACTGTATATAAAACAGAGCAGTTCCAGGGTCAAACCTCAGGGTCACTCAGGCTGCGGTGTGCAGAATGCATTGGGCATGGTCAAGATGGGATCTAAAGCTCTGAGGTGATAGGAGAGACAGGGTGGGCTGGGCTGCCAGGGTGATGGTGGCCAGGGGAAGCAGACAAGCATCAGAGACGTCCACCATAAATCCATGGGGTTTGGAGGGTGATCAGTAGGGGTGGAGTGAGGGACAGAGAGCTGTCTAAATCTGGCTCCTAGGGTTTAGCTTTTCCCCCTGGGTCAGCGGTGGTGCAGGTCATGGTTGGTAGAAAACATCGTACAACGTCTAGCTCTGTGAACTCTGGAAGATGATTCAAGGACTGTGTCCTCTGTCCCCTAAGTGGGGACAAACAGCATGGATATGGGGGACACCAGTTATAGTCTGGATGTGAGACAACACAAGAACGTTTGGAGGTGAGATGATTGGGTCATGAGAGCCTTAACCCTGATGGGATCAACTTGGTGGGGACTGAAGGTGGGTGGGCTGTGGCTGGAGGAGGTGAGCATGGGAGGGCCTTTGGGGTTTTCATTTGGTGAGCTGAGCCGTCTCTCTGCTGCCTGATCATCATGTGAGTGGCTTCCCTCTGCCGTACTTTTCTACTATGATGTTCAGCCTCATCTCGAGCCCCAAGGAATGGAGCCAGCTGTCTATGGACTGAGACCTCTGAAATTATGAGCCCCCCCAAGTAAACTTTTCCTCCTTTAATTGTTCTCATCAGGTCTTTAGTCATGCAGTGAACTGATAACTCCTCACACTCACTGAGGGCAGAGTTGGTCCAAGCTGTGGAGCCTGGGACAGAAAACCCAAAGCTGCAAACAGTGACAGGCCTTGAGGCTGAGGACCAGGGTGCACAGAGGCCAGGTGGGCTGCAGGAGAAGCTTCAGGTGGCTGGAAACCACTGAGCCCAGGCGGGTGCAGTGGGCAACTGGACTTGAGCAGCGCAGGTGCACGCGGAGCCCAGCACGGTGGCCATGTGAGCAGGGGCTCTGTGGGTGCAAATCTCTGATTCCCTTCCAGGGAGTGGCTCTGGGCATGCGTCTCGCCTTTCTGAGCCTCTGATCTGAGGGATGCAGATGAGGACAGCAACTACCTCAAGTGAAGGCAGGGTCAGCTGAGGGTCGGAGCTGAGCAGCACATCTGCAGGTGTTGAGGAAGGCTTCGGCTGTCATCCCTGCTGCAGTCACCAGGAAACTCAGCCCCATCCCAGGCAGAGCCAAAGTCAGGGTAGCACCCACTGAACAGCAGGGTCAGAGGTTCAGGAAAAGGAGGGACCAGGCTCCACCCAGGGGCAGGGTTCCTGCCCTTTGCTTTGCTTTCTTAAGCCTTGGTTCCTGAGCCCAAGCCCAAGTTACAGGCCAGCGTCTACCACAGGGAGCAGTGATTGTTAAAAACACTCCATTTTTCTGACTCCACAGTGATGGTCTAACCTTGGCCAAGGCCAACCTGGCAGCTATTGTCAGGTCTGGCTTGAGATATCTTTTGTTTGTCTTCTACACTATTTTATTTTTTTAAAAATAGAAATAGACATTTAAGACTTAAATTTGCCACATTATGTCAGCTTCTATGCATGTACAGGTGATTGACAACCCTGGGTCCCTGTGTAACACAGCTACAGCAGCTTGGACCTATGGCGTGAACATTTCCTTTAAGAATTCCCTTGCTCTCCAAGTCCACAAAGTCCTAGGGTGACTCGACCTTTTTTTTAATGACAGCCATTTGTAATACCAACATCTAATGTATGTTCTAACAATAACCTCTTCTTTTTGACTTCCATGAAGCCTGTAGTCTTAGGAATTTGAGGAACCTTTATTTAAAAGAATTGTTTTCTGACTATGTTCCAATCAGGACTGCTATTTTTCTTTACAATGGATAATTTGGTTGTATTAGTTTTCCTTAATACAACGAAATATTGGAGGATGGATATTTCATAAAGAAATAAGGTTATTTAGCTCACAATCTGGAGGTTCAAAGGCATGGTGCCAACTTTGAATTGGATGTGGTGAGGACCTCATGGTGGGTGGCATCCACCTTTGGGAGTACATTGTGAGAGGGGAAGATCATACTGTGAGAATAGGAAGTATTGGTGAGCTGAGCTAGTCTCCAAGGTAGGCATGGACCACCATTAATAGTGACTATTGATGGCCTTTTATGAATTGACACAGTTCTGTGCAAGGGCACACTTACGCTGACACTAAGCCGGGCTAATGGATGAGGGTTTCTTCCCTTTTTCTCCAGTGATGTTCCTTGAAGTCTTAAGCTTGTCTCTACTAGACTCTGGTGTCAGGATCCGATGGAGCTTGCCTTTCTATCTTTGGTTTTCTGTTCAGAAGGCATCCGCATTTCACAGCTCTTCACCAGGTGTTTTGCCACCCGACTGCTGCTGAGACGCAGTTGGCCAAAAGTTCTGGTTCAAAGGAATCGAGACTTTTCTATGCCCCAAGGGAGACGTCTTTTGACAATCCCTCTTCTCGATTTTCCCTTGATGAACTTGTGAGGCGATCAAGAGACACAGATGAAGGATCTGCCTGTTCTGTTAAAGCAAAGCAAAACAAAAAGGGCAATAAAATAGCAGACAGGGGAGGTATTTCCCCCAGTAGCAAGATCAACTGCTGGCAAAATTTCGTTTACCCTAGGACACTAGGTTTTCTCAAATATTCCACAGTGATTATCTGGCAAAATCTCAAAACATTTGTTTTTTTAAACACAACTTGTCTTTGGTCAATAAATACTGCAACTGAAATGTCCTGGGGGTGGAGATTTACGATCTAAGCACAATAAAATCATCCATGAATCAGGCGGAGACAGCTCTCAGGTAGCCGGCCAGGCATGAGTGGAACTCTGCAGAGGCCAGGGAAGCTGGTGGGGTCCTGGCAGGGCCAGGCTCGGACCAACCTGTGGGAGGAAGGGACGAGTTTCCAAAGTCGCCGTTCATTCAGCCACAAAGGAATGAAGGATTCCACCTTTGCCTGATTGTTTCCAATGTTGCTCCAGACATTGGCAAAGAAAGGCCTGTGGGGAGGGACTGGGGAAGTGGGCTTGCCTCACAGGCTGACCAGGTGGTGTGTGAACTTGGACATGTCCCTCAAAGCCAAGCACATTTTGTGTCCTAATCCAAAACGTTTGGATACTCCTCGCCATGCAGGGTTTTGCTAGGATTAAATGGTGTCTATGAGATGCCGAGCACCTTGTCTTGCAAATGGAAAGCAGTGGATACAGTTTAAACTTGATGGAGGGTATTTATAGGGTGCCCGGCTCCTCGTCTCTACGAATCACCCTTAGCCTTTCCAGTGTGTGACTGCACAAGATGCTCTGTGAGGAATAACAGCTTGCTCCGGACCCCAAGACTGACGGGATCTTCCGTGGACCGTATCGTTGGTTTGGAGGGGGTTCTGATCGCTGGGCTTCTCTTGGCCTTTGGCATCGTCTTCTCCGTGAGCCTCAGTCTGCTGACAGTGGTTCCATCCGCCCTTGGCCTCAGGGTCTCCCAGGCTTGCTCCTCCATCTCTAAGTCTCTCAGCCCGGTCCTAGGCCTTCCGTGGATCCCTCCTTCTGTGTCTTTCCGCTCCTTTCCCCACCCTGTTCCTCTCTTCTCCTCTCCCTCCTTTCTTTGCCTTTTATGGGCTAACACTTCCTAATTGTCAAAAAGGCTTTCAGGGTCTTAGCTACTGTCTCCACTACTTACTCTCAGGACCCACCCCAGAGGACACGCAGCCCCTTCCCCTCCCTCTCTTCCGAATTCCAGGACCCGTGTCTGATCCTGAAGCTCTTCCCGCTGACGTTTCCGCTGTGCTGTCTCATCGGGGGCCTCAGACTCCACCTCCCCCAGCTCTAGACCCTCAGTCACCATTCCACTGTTTGTCCAGCTCTCTCCTGGGCTGGGCTCTGTGCAGGAGGCCGGGGAGACAGAAGCAACAAGGTCCTGACGTGGTCTCGGGGGGCTCACACCTTGCTTGCCCTGGGTGAACGCCGCAGGTTCGCAGGTTAAATATCTGAGTCAACTTTGACCCCTTCCTCTCCAGCATATGAGCCCCTGCCATCTCTGGATTTCAGGGACCTTTAGCCCCTCCTTCATGTCCAGTGCTCCTGACCTATGTACAACACTCAACTGTCCCCTGGGTGACTTACAAGACAGCCTTCCACGGGTGTCCTGTCTGTCCCCCAAAGTGTTTCACAGAGAATAACTTAAATACTCAGGTCTGAAACATGTTCTGGTCCCCCTGCTTAGGACTCTTCCACGCTCCCGATGACCTTGGTGTAAAATCCAGCGTCTTTATATGACTTTCAAGGTCTTGATGCTCAGCCTCCTGCTTCCACCCCCAGTACAACTCCAGCGTCTCCTCCCCTCACTTTCCATATTAGATTTGTTGAAATTCTTTAGGGTTCTCCAAGGTACTGTGATGTCCCAGGCTTCCAGACCTTTACTTGGCCATTCCTCTGCCTGGAAAGACCTTCCCTGACTGTCCCCTTGTCCCTAGCTCAGGTCTCATGTGAATGCCCCCTTCTCAGGGACACTTCCTTGCGTTCTTATTTTGCACGCATCCCCTTGTTCTGCACCTGCCTTTCCCAGGGACCTCCTTACGAGTTCTTTGATCACTAGTGATCCATCCTTGCATTCCAGGATGCAATGGGTCCCTGGCAATGTTTCTCCACCTTGACCCAAGCCACCTGGGTATCAAGTCCTAGGAAAACGGAAATTCCCCCGCCAACCTCCCCCCCATGTCCTCAAAGTTATCCATCTTCCTGTCTGAAGATGTATACCGAAGTCCCCCTTTTCTGCAGTATTGGTGTCTTCAGTTTCAGTTACCTGAGGTCAACCATGTCGGAAAACATTAAGTGGAAAATTCCAATAAATAAACAAGTGTATGCCCTGTAGATTGCATATTGTTCTGAGGAGCATGATGAACCCTTGAAACATCCCACCCAAGGTGCAATTCACTCTTGGCTCAGTGTATCCACGTGGGGACACTACCTGCCTTCAGGTCTGCAGGAGGGCGCGTGGGGAGGCTGGTGCCCCCAGGATGCCACAGGTTCTTCTCCCAGAGCAGACTTTCTGCTATTGCCAAACAGCTCCGCTTCCAGCTGCCTCACAACCATTGGCAAAACTTATTTCACAAAAAGTGGAGAATCGTCCCCAACTGTCAGCACGAGTGGCCTTCTCCTTCCTGTCCCTGGGTCTGCCACATTGGTGACTCTGCTTGGGCACTCTTCGGACACATGCAGAAGCCTCCCAGACAACAAAACTCTGCTCTCTGACGTAGTGGGAATGGAAGAGGTGCCTGGAGCAGTCAGGGTTTTACTATGAAACCCGATTTCCTCTCAAGGGTCTTTCCACTGGTGACATTTCTGTTGCTGTCCTTCTGCCTGCATCCTGGTATAGCACAAGAAGCAGGGATTCTCAAATCAGATACACTCGGTGATTATGTGACACCGGTGATGTTTTCTCAGTTATCTGAAAATCAAGATTCCTTTTTCAGCAAAAAGCAAGCCTTGTGCTCACCTGGGTGGGGGGTGAGATATCTAAGATTTTGGACACAGGGAAGCCTCCTCGGATGTTAACCTCCCTCCCGCTCTACCTCTTCACCAAGGGCTCGAAGTCCTTTGGCATACAAAAGGGCCAGCTCCTCTGTGACAAGTCACTGTCACCTGTGAACCTGGAAGGAGCCTCCTTACTTTGGTAGAGTTCTCTAACAAACATTTAACTCCTTTCATACTAGTTCTATTTCCATAGCAGGCAGTCTGGAAACTTAGAATCATTATTTCTCTTTTGCTGGGAATGGTCCATCAGGATTCGGATCCTGGCTGTCCCTCTTACTAGCTGACCATGGGTAACGGCCCCAGTGACACCCCCACAGCCCTGGACCGCATTCCTGGTGCCAGGCACTGGTTGAAGTTGGGCTGAGTCTCCCTTCCCCCACGTTCTCAGGAGGAAACCAGGGCTGCTTTCCTGGACTCCAGGACTCCTTGCCGGGAAGCAGCCGCAGGACAACACACCAGGCTTGTCACTGCCACTCCCTACCATGGTGATTCTGTTTTCTAAGCCACAGTCCCTCACACGGCCAGGGACAGGGGTGATGAGACTTGGTCCCCTGTGGGAGCCAGTGGGGAACTAAGTGGGCAGCGTGTGGGAAGTGCCCAGCACCTCTCCTGGACCCAGAGGGTCGGAAAATGTGCTGCCTGTCACCTCCAAGTTCCGCTGGTGTCCAAGCTTCCCTCACCACAGTGCCCCATCAGTGGTGTGTGACCATCAGCTCTGTCCCGCTGTGGGGCCTGGTGGACCCTCTTGCACCCCTCAGCCTTGCCACAGGCTCTTTCTGAGGCACAGTCCTATTAGAAGTCTTTTCGTTCCAGTTCCTCCTGAGGGCCTCGGCCATCAGCCCACACCTCCATGCCCTGATGAGAAAGGCGGGGACCAGCCTGGGGCATCAGTCTGATGCGGGCACATGGAGGGAGCCAGCGCCTCTGGCCACCCATCCTGCAGGACTTCTCTGTCCAGGCCTGAATCTTGTGGGCTCTCCGGAGCACTGGCTCTTTTTCTGTTTTCTCCACCCCAGCCCAGGCCCTTACCGTTCCTTACCATTTTCAGCCTTCTGAATGGCTCCCTACACCCAGGCTTTTAAGCAGGGCTCAGCAACCTAGAGCCACTGGTCGAATCCAGTCCTTATTCTGTTTTCACAGCCTGTAGGCTGAAAAGATGTCTCTATTTCTAAAGGGTTGTGAAAATCAATCCTGCAAGCAGCAAAGTCCACACCGACACACGGCCTAGACTATTTACTCTCTGGCCCTTCACCCCTTGCTGGCTCTTGCTACAGACTGTGTTCACACTGACCTTCTCACCCAGCCCCAGGGTCCCCCCAGCCATCAAAAACCTTCAGAACACCTACATGCAAGGAAGGCGCCAGGAGGTGGTCTAAAAAGATCTGGATTCAAATCCCAGCTCCATTATTTGTGAGCGATGTGACCCTCCTGACTTCATTTCCTCATTTGCCAATGGAGAGAGTTCTGGTGACAACCCAAGGGGGACACTTGGTGCCCAGTGTGGCATGGAGATGCATTCTGAGCTGCAAAGAGCTGCTCAAGGTGTGGCGCTAGGCACAGCTCTCTTGGCCATGGTGCAGTGTGCCCACACCAGAGCCTGCTTTGCAGGCTGTTCCCGGCTGGGCCCACTTCCTTTTGCAGCCTCCTTGGGACTCTCCACGGGACCTCCCATCCCCCCAGGGGGCTGCTCTCACCTTGCTTGGGCTGCAGTCTCTCCTAGTGCCCCCAGGCGTTTGAGCCCTACCTGGTCTCCAGGGCTCACACATGGCCCAGCGACATGCCCCTCTGTTGAGCAGCTCCTTCAGGCTGGGTGGGGTCATCTGGTGGTTGAGGGGACCCTCTGAGCACAGAGCCCTGCTCTCCAGGCCCAGAAGGCATTAACCATTTCAATCTGTGGGGCCGGTCTTAAATCTTCTCCTTTTTTTTTTTTTTTCTTTTTCTTTCCAACACTCCAACATGAAACAAGGCCTGCTGTGCAGTAAAAATATTTTGGCTGTCTCCTTCTCGACAACTTTCTAAAAATACACGGAGACATCTCCCAGGCACACATGGTGGGCTTGACGGTTGCCTTCCAGGTGACAGAAACAAACCCCAAGTGCGTGCCCCTCCCAGGACCGGCGTTGTCAACCGGCCTTCCAGACCAGAGACCAGGACGAGGCAGCGACATCTGATATGGAGCAAATGTTCCCTTTCTTGCTGGTCATTTAAAATACGGCAGAATTCCTATGCAGTAAGGCCACTGGGAGGAGCAATGTGACGGTGCAGGTGGGCGCAGTTCATCCCTTTCCTATGTGGTTCAGGATCTGCACAAGGAGACAAGCGGTTTCCACACTTTGCCTCTTTTAAACCCCAGGTTTCTTTTGCCTGAAGTCTGGTGAACTTTTCCGTCACCCAGAGAGAGGCACTGCCCTGTCCCGCAAAACCATCCCCACGAGCCGGGACTCGAACCTCCAACAAGCCGCGGGTTGTCTTCAAACTTCAATTTCTTTACCCCTAAAATGAGAAGCTTTAATTAAATGATCTATAAGACCTTTCCTCGCTTTAAATCTCTGGGAGCCGTAGCTGGATTTGGAATGTCTGGAACAGGACCGGGGCCTAGAAGGCAGAACGTCTCATCCATCCACGGTTCTTCCTTCACCGGGTGCCACGCGGTGGTTCTCATTGGGTGGGCTCTGCACCCCTGGATGGTGTTGTGGCTGCAGCGAGAGGGAGTGTGCGTTTATTTAGTGGCAAGGAGTTTACAACCTGCCATGGTACCTGGGATCACTCACTCCCACTTTACAGAAGCTAAGACTGAGGGTAAGTGAAGTGGTGCTTACATTTGAACTCACATCTGTCACATAAGCCTATTCTCCAGTTCCTTGAGGCATCTCCAGGAGACTTCAGCTAATACTTCAGGTAGGTCCTCAGGGTGAAAGAGGTTCTCACTATGGCATGTCATGGGTGAGGTAAGCCTATGCCGGGTTGCGATTATTTCAATAAGGCGCTTCACAAGATGTTTTAGAACTATCCTGAACTGTATTCCTGGCACAGTGTCTGAGATTAGGAAAGACCCATTTAGGGTAACTTGGTCTTTTTTGAAAATCAAGATCCCTTGATGAGCCCCCAGTTTGTCATTCTTATTCATCATTACTTGCCCTATGAAAGCAGCTTTCACGATAAGTGTTTTGGAAATAGGAGACGAATAGAAGGTAGTTCGTTGTTTTTACCGCAGGGCCCCTGCAGCGTGCAATGCACGGGTAGGTATTTGGAATCTCCAAGATGCTGCTACGATTTGCTGCTTTTCCTAAAGTTATTTGACCCCAGAACCCTTCTGTCATGAAGCATCTCAGAGCACTGGTATCCACAGAAATCTGTGTTCTCCCCAATTAATCTCAATTTACCTCATCGATGCTGAATGTGTGGGGTTTGCCTACCACGTAAAAAAGAATAATGACTATTTGCTGTATTTTAGACACTTTGTGGTTTCCAAAGCATTTATCTCACTTGGTTTTCAAAGTGATCCAGAGAGATGGATTTGATTACTCTATGTCTTCACAAAGCAATGAGAATCTAGGTTCAATATGGGGCACTGGATAAATGCTGCAACCCTACCTCACTTCTCTGTGCATGTATGAAAGGTGGGGAAAATATTAGTAAAGTCTACTAACCACAGAACCATGTTCTGAAACAAGAAAGGATGATCTCACATATCAGAAATGGAAATATTTCCTGAAAAGGAGAGCCCATGTGACAATGGGCAGGGCTGAAGCTTCTAGGCCATGCACAAGATAGGGTTGAGGATTTGGGGTTCAGGCAGTGTCTGAGGCCACAACTGGGAGGCCGGGTATGAGTCTCACAGTTCTGCTGTGAATCTCCCCGTCTCCCTGTGGCCCAGGCCATGCTGAGACCATCTGAAACTGCTGTGCGGATATTCTGAACACTGGCCAATGTCATCGAGAAAAACCGCCACCCAGAGCCACCAAAAAGAAGAATCCCACCAGCTCTCAGAGCATATAACAAACAGACAGACACTAAAACAGATTTCCTAAAAACGAATGAAAATCACATGATGTCAGCTTTGTCATCAGCAAGACTGGGTTAATTAAGTAACACAGAGAGAGAAAATAGCTTCCATGTCATGAATTCTTCCTTGTCATGAATTCTCAAAACCAAGACAAATGAAAGTGTTCAAGAGGGAGCATAATAGAACCATCATATGACTCACCTGTCCCACTCCTTGGTATTTACCCAAAGAGAACTAAAATCAGCACACGGTAGCTATAGAGCCACTTGAGGTTTTCAGCAGCACAGTTCACAATAGCCAAATTACGGGACCAATCCAGACGCCTGTCAATAGGGGAGTGGATAAGGAAAATGTGGTGGAGTTTTACTCTCCATAAAGAAGAATAAAATGATGACATTTGCTGGTAAATGGACGGCACTGGAAAACTTCCTGCTAAGTGAAATAAGCCAGGCAGAAAGTCAGGATGAAATGTTGTCTCTCACAGGTGGAAGCTGGGGCAGGATAGCGCAGGAAGAAGGGTATGACATGAACATATAGGGGATCCTGGAGTAGAGAAGATGGGTGGGAGGGGAAAAGCTGGGGTTGTGATGGAGCAGACCATCGCCCCGTGCAGGTATGAGTATGTCAAAATGAGCCCCGGTATTCAGCACAACTATAATGACTGATGAAAATGTTTAAGAAAGTGTGAGCATAAAAGAGACTGAAGAAACTTATAGGCGCACTCCAGCCAGTGGTTGACCTCAGACTCTGGAACAAGAAGACTCTCCTGTGGTGGTCAACGGACTGTGCCCTGTCTCTAAATAAAATACTAAAAACAGGACTGGGCATGTGGCTCAGTGGTCAAGTGCCCCCGAGTTCAATCCCTGGTACCTCCTTAAAAAAAAAGTATACACAAAAATAAGTGAATGATATAATCAATAAATGATTCAAGGAATATAAATACTATTGAATAGTAATAAAAAATTATTATTTAATAAAATTAAAACATGTAAAAACAAGTCACCACTCAATCTCAGGCCACAGTGTAATGGGGCAGAGGCCATTTGGAATGAGGCAAAGTCTAAGTGGATTGTCCAGCTTAGGGTGATGGAGGTACTCACGATATTACTATATTTTGGGAAAAAAGAACCATGTAGTAATACATTTTAACTTTTTTGAGAGGCATTTAAGAATACATAGAATGTGTCATTCCTGAATCAGTAAAAGTAAAAGAGAAGTTTCAATAAAACCTCAATCATCTAACATAGAAAGCGGGAAAAACACAACAAAACAGAGGCAGGTACCTCAGGTGGGAAAGGCAGAGATAAGTGCAGGGTTTTCATTATTCCAAGATGAAACAAGTCGAACTCCCCCAAATCAGACTGGAAAATAAGGCACAGGGCCGGGGCAAGACCCACAGCCGGGAGAGTGACGGTGAAGAGCACTGACAAGGCAGAGGGACAAGGCAGACGCCACTCGTTGGTACCAGGACTGATTTACGGGCTGTGCCAGCGGTTAGCCCGGGCCATGGCGGGAAGTCCAGCTCCCGTCTGGAAGCTCCCGCTCAAGGCTCTCCCTGCAGCACGGAGGACGTCGGTCAGCTGGGCACAGAGCAGCAGGACGCTGCGTCCAGGCCCCCAGGAGGAGCCGCAGTCCCTGATCTCTGCCCTTCTAACTCCCGGGACACAGGCTCACACAGCTGGAATGCCAGGTGCGGGTCCTTGGTCATGAAAATCAGAGCAGTGATAAGGGTGGCTGAGGGGAGAGGTGGGGACCCAGGGTCCCGCCCCTCCGCCCTGCTCCTGGCCCCTCATCCTCGCTGGTTTCTGAGGCCCATTCCCCTCGGCCTCGGGCCCACACGCTGTGGCACAGGGCACCCTCAGCAGGCCCGCGCTGTCCTCGTCCTCTTTGCCTGAGCCGCGTGGGCTCTGCCGTTTCCTGAGCCGCGTGACGGTTCCGTTGTTGTGCTCATCATTTTCCACCTTTGGGAGCTCTGTTTTAGGTGCTGGAGGGAAACCAGCTGTTTCCTCCTGAAAGTCGGCCTCCACTTCCCCATATTAACAGACCTTCCAGGTGGGGGGAGCCTGTGGGTTAACCAGGACAGAGTGGCCCTCAGGGCCCTCGGAGGAGGCTGGACACGGGTGTTCACAGTGTGCCTTTCATGGTCCTTCTTTTACCTGGCCGACAGCCTCATGCCCAGGTGACCTGCAGCCAGGGGACCCTCGCAGGGGACTCTTGTTTATGCCCTCAGGGCTCCTATCTACCCCAGTTCATGCCTGCCTGACCCCCACTCGGCAAGGGACCCTGACCTCGTGTTCTTCCCAACAGCCCAGCCTGGGGCGGCCTCCGGCTGGTCAGGTGGAAGGTACCAATTCAGCTAGGACCACGGTAGAAAGTAAGTTTAAAGGTTTTTTGCTTCTATTTCCTGGGCAGGAAGGGTGTAAGGAGTTGGGAGGAGACTCCTTCAACCTCGGGTCACTAGAGCAAGAAATATGGAGTTCGGGGTGGGGGGGTAACTAGCAGTATAAATAAGGGAGCCAAGGGGTGGTGGAGAGTTTCCAGGCCAGTGCCTGGCAGTCTGTTCACAGGAAGTGGTGGGGAAGCAGGAGGCGCCTGGCAGGTGAGAGTGGCCTCTCGGTTTCTGTCTTGGCCATCTCTGTGGGCCCTGAGCCTGTGTTCTGATGCCAGGCAGCCACCTGTAGAGTGGTGCTGTCCCTGTTGCAGGGCAACCTTCCAACCGATGGCTCCCTCCTCCCTCCAACTCAGGGCACAGCCAGCACTGGTGAGGAGGTGGAGAAACTGGAACCCTCGTGTGCTGCTGACGTGGGCGTGAAGCCACGCAGCCACCCTGGAAAGCGGCGTGGTGGTCCCCAAAACAAAAGGTACCACCACGTGGCCAGCAGCTCCACTCCAGAGTGCGACCCTAAGGGATGGAAGTAGGAGGTCACACGCGTCTTTGTACACCTGCTCATGAGAGCATTAATCTAAAGCCCAAATGTCCGAATCTTAGACCTAGTGCCCATGAAGAGATGAGTGGATAAATGAAAATGTGTTGTTTGCATATGATGGGATCTTAGTTAACCTTAAAAAGGGAGCAGATGCGACACAGGCCATCAGAGCAGGAACCTTGAGCACATCAGGCTGGATGAAACGAGCCAGGCCCCAAAGGACAGGTACCATATGTGCCCATTGCTGCGGGGTCCCTGGAACAGGCAAATTCACGGAGACAGAAGGGAGGGTGGGGGTTCCTAGCAGCCAGGGAGGAGGGAGATGGGGACAGTGTGGATCAGGCATGGAGTTTCTTTCTAGAAGGTGGACAGTCCTGCAGATGGTGGGAAGGTAGAGCAGCCTGGCTATGTGCTTAGTGTCGCTGAGCTGTGTGCTCAGAAATGACGAAAAGGGTAAAGTTCGTGCTACATATATTTCACCACAGTAAAAAAGTAATGTAAAAACCATATTTACCAATATCTTTGTGGAATAGGTGTAGACCGAACTCATTGGAGGGGCTTAGGGCAGGGCCAGGTCCGCAGGCCATCTGTCCTTCCCGGTTTCCATCTTCTTTCCTGTAGCCTGGGTCCATTCTGGAGGGAGGGCTCCTGGTCCAGGTGGCCCATGTGCTTCCTCTTGTGCCTGCAGCGGGACATCCAGGGTCCAGCCAGGGCTCAGGAGCCTGGGCTCGACCGTTCCAATCGGCTGTCCCTGTGTCAGAGATGCATCTTCGTGTCCCAACTTCATGATGAGATTTTACTGGAATGTCGCAGGAACCCAGCATATGAGAGAATTAATTGCATTCAGCTTCGAGGCCTGGGACTAATTGATAGACAGCTCTCAGTGCAGTGGAGGGCTTCCGTTCCGGCACTGCAGGCGCAGGCAGGGTGGGAAGCCAGGCTCCCTGCCACGTCCACGCCTCCTTCACACCCCCCACCCTGCTCTCCCTGACATGAGCTAGTTCTCTCCTTCAAAGCCCTGCTTTCCCAGGGAGGGGCTCTGCGGCTAATGGAACTGGGTTCCCAGCATGGCCCTCGAGCCTTGAGTGTCTCTTCTTTGTGGCTCTGTTCTGCTCAGCCAGATATGCTCTTCCTGGGGATTCTGTGCCCCCTCCTGCAGGGGCCTCTCAGAAGCTGGTCCTCTTGAGGTGACAAGGGATTGAAAGACTGTGTGACCCCGGTGATGAACATTTTTCCAACAAGAATTCTCACCTGGGCTCAGATGCTTCCCAACTGTTGTAGCTGTGGGCAGCAGGCTGTTCCCCTGCACATCCCCAACTCAACGGTTTCCCAAAGATCTGGCCAGCCCCTCCATGGAGGTTCCAGAATCCACCCCAGGGTGCAGTGTCTGGTGCTCCTCAAACAACAAAGTTGTGGGTTCCATTGCCTGGGATGCATCTCAGCCGTCATCTGAAATTCCAATGATCTTCATAAATCATGAGATGAGCACTTATGGGAGAAAGACCGAGTTCTGTGCAAAGCAGTGTTCTGTCCACTGGGCATCCTGAGATAAAGAGACCAGACCTGGGTTCCCATAACCTAGTGGAAAATGTGATGTCTAAACGCACATTGTCAACCCCACTGTGGGATGGGTGGGTGCGGGTGAGAGAGTAGGAGGCAGGGGCAGGCTTGTCCCATGGTCCCTGTTTGGCCCAAGCCAGGTGCCTACGGGGGTGTGATAAGGCCTCCTGCCCTGGTGTGTGACCCTCGCAGTGCTTAACAGACCTCCACGATCCGATCACCACGTGAAGGTCAGAGGGATCTACTCTGCTGCTGATGTTTTAGGGTGGCCTGCTAGAGCAGGGCACAGCCAGACAGAATGATGTGACCAAGTTCACCAGGCAGAGGGGGAGGGGACAGAGGAAGCACAGACCCGCCACCCTGGGGAAGCGTGGCATGTTCGCTGCTGGGAGGTTTGGCATTGCTCAAGTTTATAGGAATGTGGGGTGAGTGAGGTTCCCAGAACAAGGGCAGGTGCTGAGGGTAGGACCCCAGGGGCCAGGTCAGCCCTTGCCAGCCTTTCTTAGGGGCTGGAGGACACAGATGTGTTCTAAGCAGGGATCAGCAGGGTGCATGGAAGCAGCCTTATGTACCAGGTGTATAGTAGGTGCTCAGTTCACGTCTGTGAGACGAATCTATTTGCTCAGAAATTATCTCTGAATTCCCCGTTTAGAACGTTCATTAACACAAAGAGCTGAACAGCAGTGAAAGCCCACGATGTGTCTATTACATGCCCATGTCTGTTTTAGACCGTTCACGGAATAATTATCAGGATGGCTAACAATGGATGATTTATTATAAATATCAGCTTTGCTGCTTGTTAATTCAAAACCAAAATATTTGCCCATTTCCATCCCAAAGGGAAAAATCTAGTTAGTTTGTTCCCCATATTATAACTATGAAATTAAATTAAATGAACTGAATGAATTGCATAGGGGTAAATAAACTATTTAATTTAATTCACAGGACCAAGAATAATACTGAATACATCTATAGTTGACTAAATAAACCAATTAGCTATTTTCTCTTTAGACAGCATGAGCCAATAGCGGAGCCGCGACAAAAACAGGGAAAAGATAAAGTGAAAGAACTTGACTTAATTAAGAGCCACCCCCAAGGTCTCGGCCACTGCCCATGGCCTCGGACTCCCTGGGCCTCTTGGGCATCTTGCAGGTGGGTTCCCAGAAGGGCTCTCTCTCACCTTCCAGGTTTTAGTCACAGATTGAGAGAAATAAGCCTAATAGGGTGAGAAGATATTCCTCCCTCCTCCAGCACGTTCCGAGAAAATGAGAAAGGTGGGCAGCGTCATCGCAGGGTGGGTGGGATCTGGGTCTGCATGAAGCCAGCTTAGGCCTCTGTTCTTGGTGGCCCTCATGCTGGGGGTCGTAGGTGAGCTTCACAACCTTTGACCTCAGTTCCCACTCTGGGATTGGGACAGTCACAGGACTCCTTCCCATGATGGGTGGGGTAAGGATCAAATAGGACACGGAGTACAATGGCCGAGCCTGGACAGCAGAGCCTGGGACGGGCTCTGATCTGCCTGGACAATGGGACTGCCCTACCGTAGGAGCCAGGATGAATCCTTTCATCCTGAGCACCTACTGCACGCTTGGCTTTTGATTCAAGGTGGAGATAGGTGGTGATAGATAAAAGGGAGCCCCCTGGGTGCCCTCTGGGGCCGTAGAATCAGGAAAGGTCCACAAAGAAAAGAGAATTGGAATTTGGTAAGAATGCCCTGGAAGGACAGGACAGAGTTGAGCCAGACTTCCACTTAGTGTCTTGGCCTCAAGGAGTCTCTCTGCAAGGGTCTTAGGAAGCTCTGGATCAATCCACTGGCTGCAGTTTGGAGCCCAATAAGCGCAATTTCAGCCTTTTTCGGAGGTCAATTCTTGGTACAAATGAAGCTGACGCAGAGCCAGCAGGATTGCGTGAGCACAGTCTCAGGCTGGCCCAGTGGCAGTATCACAGAGGGGAGGAGGACAGAGAGTGGTGGGGCTGCTGGGATGCATCCTGGACCAGGGTCAGGGACCTGGGCAGGTCCAGGTAGGCACCAGGCGGTCCGCTCTCTGGGCCTCAGGTTCCACATTTGCGCAGCTCTCGTGGAGAGTGGGACTTGGTAACTCTGCCTCTGCTGGACCTTTGTCAACAGCAACAGCTGCATGGACTGAATCTGGTGCCAGAGCAGAGAGACGGAGCCCAGGGCCCTGCGGTCCAAAGGGTCATTTGGAATTCCAGCAGATATTTTATGACAGGTTTGACGAGTGCCAAAGCACGGCCCCAGGGCCAGGGGATGGTAGTCCTGGAGGAAAGGGAGCCAGCCCTGCCTGGGGGTGGGGGTCTGGAGGCACGTCCTGGGTGTGCTGAGACTCCACAGAGGGCCTCCAGAACAGGAACGCGTGGACACGTGGAAAGCAGGCAACCGCCTGGAGGGTGCTCTCAGTGGGGAATCCGAACCCTTGGTGCTGCTGGAGTTAAAAGAGAAACGGACATAGAGAAGGCATGGCTGGGATCCGGGAGGACTTCCTAAGATTTGCTAAGAAATAACGTTGGCTCCTCCAAGGTCAGGGTGACCCTAGCTGAACCTGAAGGAGAGGGGGGCTGGCAGCAGAACCAGATTTGCACTGAAAGTACATCTAATGGGGAGGGAGACTTTGAAAGGATCCCTATTGATGAGGGAGGGGGTGAGAGGACCTGGGAGTCGATAAGAGAGCACCCAGTATTTACAGGGGTGCAGAAAAGGGGTGAATCAAGAGAAATTCAGAAAATGCAGAAAACCCAGGATGGTCCATAATTTCCATCGCAAGCCGCGAGTGCTTGGGTACCATCTACAGACCTAAGTCACAGGGGGCAGAAAGTCTCAGGTTGGAGCTGCTGGGTGTGAGGAGCTCTGGTTGTGGGAGAAGAAAGGAGGCTCAACAGCAGGTGCAGAATCACAGAGGGCCTTCAGGGCCCAGATGCACTTTTGGGAACTGAGCTGGCCCAAGAAAGAGCAGGGAGCCCCACTTGCTTTAAATCTCCATCTTCAGAGAGGAAAACCCAGTCACAGGCTAATGAAACTGGAGAAGCCCCACATGAAACACCCTGAGCATGTCCTGCTTCCTGGTCCGCCTCCAGTCCACGGGGATGCTGATGACAACCTGTCACATGACCTTCTGGAGGAGCCGGGCTCCTGAGCACCAGAGCAGTGCTCGGGGTGGATTCTGCAGACGGCCCTGAGATCCTGCACAACTCTTCTGACCTCTGCGACTGGAGGGAAGATAAGGGATTTTAAAGCTGGGGACATTCAAGGAAGGCACAAATGGCATTTCACATGTGGACCCCTGGAACTCCCATCCTGCTCCAGTACCATTGCTTGGAGGGGGGGCGGTTTGAAGAGATTGTTGTTATTCATTTGCTTTTGTTTTAATCAGGGGATGGAGTGATTGAGTAGCTTCTGACTCAGAAATGCTGGCTCTGAGAGACCCTGGTGCAGACCCTTGTCTCCCGTCGACCTTCAAGTCCTCGTAGCGCCCACGTCTCTGCACCTCTGACTCTGCTGGGTTTGTCTAGCCCGCTTACACCTTAGCCCTACCATGCGAGGGGCACCCATTACCTTGGTCCAGGGAACTGGGAGGTCAGGGAGGCCTGGACTGGCTGTCTCCTTTTCTTTTACTGTCCCTTCCAAGCCTCATGTTGGTCTTGCGCATCGCAGGGGCTCAGCAAGGTTTGCTGACATGACGCGTGTTTTCCAAGAACAAATCTCCTCTTGGCTCTGGCAGTGAGCTCCAAATGGGAGTTTTTTATCCAAACGTCTCTCCCTTTGTTGAAACCCGGCTCCTGGGCACTTTCTCTGGGAGCTGTTTCCAGTTCCCCCAGCACTGGAGGCTGTACATATATATCCCTCTGCACCAGGCCTCCCGTGTGTTTCGAGTAGCAGGCTTCACTGTGTGTTCCTCTGGAGTCTAAACCATGCTCTCTTGTCCTGGGACCCAGGTGAGCATTCACATGGCTCTTGGGTGCTCCTCAAAGGGTCTCTGGAGACTTTGGGTTCTCTCCCATGTTCTGACCTTGCAAATATCCAATGTCTCCTTGCACCCAGGCACTGCTGGGACGCCACGTCTCCAAGGCCACATGGCTCCTCAGGGAGGTACCATCCTGGGCAAGGGCCTCACGGCATGGCTCTTTCTCTGCCTCATCACATGGTCCCAACTTCTCTTCTTCCTCTGCACCCACCTCGTGTGGGTCTTGCCATGAAAGGTGTTCATGTCCCTCAAATACCTCTGCCATTCCGCAGTCACCACTCAGCCTGATACAGGATCCTGGATGACAAGGTCAACCTTTTCCACACAAAGACACCGGTCCCCTACTCAACTGTACAAAATCTCTTCTCTCCAATCTATGCCATTGCCCAGCAGCATACAGTAGGTGCATAGCTGTGTGGGCTCCAGTGAGGTACTGGGAACATGGCATAGCTCACTCTTTCCCTTACCATGAAAGAGCCAGGCCTGTGGGGAGTCAGGTGAGCTGCCACCTACGGTGCATTTCACCCAATGGTTTGGCCTGCTTCGTGTTGCAGAAGGCAGGACCCAGGATCTGCTAATCTGCCTTTTGAGTTTGACTTTTATTTGATTTGCTGCCTCTTTTGTTTGACTTCCATGAACACAGAAAGAACAGGAAGAGACAATGGGTCGGTGGCTTTTATAACCTGAGTGACTGTGGGCATGTCACCCCACCTCTTTAACCTGTGGCACCTCCTTACAGCTTGTGAGGGTGGACACATGGGAGTCACACCAGGAAGCCACGTCATGACTCAGCTATCCTCAGGCAACTCGAAAGAGCCAACTTTGAGAGTGGCAGTAAGCAGGCTGCCTGCACAGGGGACATTGGCGGCAGTCTGTGTGCCCTTACAGCATGGGACCAGAAACCAGGGAAGCCTTTGTCCTGATGGATGGATGGAGGGATGGAGGGATGGAGGAATGGATGGATAGAGGGGTGGATGGATAAGGGATGGATAGATAGAAGGATGGATGGATGAAGGGATGGGTAGATGGATGGATGGAGGGATGGAGGAATGGATGGATGAAGGGATGGGTAGATAGAGGGATGGTTAGATGGGTGGATGGCTTTCTCACTTCCCTCTTTCCTCTAACAGCAAGAATGCTGGAGTTGTCCTTTACCTCTGAAGCTCTGCTTAGAGTCACACTCAGCCTCTGTGAGGTTTTGTGTGTCTTCACGTGAAAGAGAAAAAGACAGAGCCTTTTTGGGGTCCTTGGGTCCTGGAGGTGACCTTGCTAGCTCACCCAAACTTACATGCTGCCTCACATGCTGCAGTCAGCTCTCTCCTGGGCCTGTCTAGGGGCCATTTGGCTTCACCTTGAATTCTCCAGAGGACTCACCAACTCCAGAACCAGCACATGCTGAAACCAAAATATTGCAAAGGGCTTCTTTACACACATCAGTGCTTTTGTTCTTGTCACTTGCACAAATTCATCTTAAGTAGTGAAATTTGGACTCTGGAATCTGGCAGCCCATTTATTCTTCCAAATGATAAGTGTCTTAAGGACAGCAATCAGCCTTATCTCTCTTTATATCACCAGCTGTCAGAAGAGTGGCCAACACCATTAACAAAGCCTGTTAGAGGAGGGGTGGATGGATGGATGGATGGAGGGGTGGATGGATAGAGGGATGGGTAAATAGAGAGATGGATAGAGAGAGGGATGGATGGATGGAGGAATCAATGAATGGAGGGGTGAGGAATGAAGGGATGGATGGATAGAGGGATGGATGAATGGAGGGAGGAATAGATGGATGGACAAATGGATGGATGGAGGGGTGGATGTATAGAGGGATGAATGGATGGAGGGATGGATTGCCGCAGTCTGGCTGGGCACAATCAGGAGCCACTTGTCAAAAGAAACTAACTTTATTTTTAGAACCACACACGCCAAACAAAATAGCCTCTCAGGAAAAATCCTCAGAGCCTCAACTGCCACCACCGGCTTTTCACAAGCCTCTCTCTCCCACACAAGCCTCTCTCCACCTCCCACAATCCTCCTGCTCTTGAGGCCGATTGGCTGGGTCACGTGGGCGGAGCCAAAAAAAGTCCCCCAATGAGCAGCTCCGTGGTCTGAAAGGGCAGGGAAACAGTCCAATGAGCATCACCGCAGAGGAGCCAATCAGCTAGATGTTGCTGGGGCCGAGGAGCCAATCAGCTAGATGTTGCTGGGGCCGCTGTGAGCCAATCATCAGCCGGCAGCTGGAAGTTTGCTGGGGCCCCTTTGGCTGTGGCTCTCAACATCTCCCCCTCTCTGTTTAAACAACAAGCATGTGGCTTAGGGACCGTGTCTGTTAGGCAGTCCAATTCAACATATGGTCCTTACCCGTCATCGGATGAACTGACCTCTAGGCGTCAGCCTCCTGTCTTAGGTTGGTACCACTGCAATTGGATCATACCCGTCACTGACTACCGGTCCAGCATACAGCTATACTTGTGGATAGGCCTTTGCACCAGTGGGGGGGTGAGGTTCTTTGCCTCACCTCTGTTGGCCCCCAAATTTTAGACCATCACTAGTAGAGGAGGATGCAAAATGCCATGACATTAAGCCAATTGAGGGACATTAAGCAGACAACTGAGGAATCCCTGATTGAGCAGGTCCCATAATAACCATCTCATTATTAATGGCTCTTAAATCTTGCAATAATCTCCATTTACCAGATTTCTTTTTGATGACAAAAATGGGAGTATTATGGGGANTTCTCTTTTACTTGAATCTTTTCCTCTGTCTGACTAACTTGAGAGACCTTCTCTTTTACTTGAATCATTATGTCTTCTTCTTCCTCTACCATTGTCTGAACTGAAGGCTTTGGACTAAGCAAACAAGATATGAACGTCCACAATGGCAATGTGCCAACTGGCAGAGTCCCTGGGCTTTTCTTTTCTATTCTTTTTAAATCTTCACCATGATGGTTCCATTGTGATATATTTAACAACTCCTCCTTAAAAAGCCATGGGCTACAATGTGTATAAGAGACAGCGTATGCCCTGATTGTTCTTGATTTTACTGAGATGCCTCCTTCCTCTAACAATTTACTTAACACTCTTTCAGTTTGTTTTTTACTAATTTCTGATCCCGTATTTCTACTATAATACACCTCAACAAGATAACGCCTAACAAAACTGAAACTGAGTGAAACAAAATTGGAACAACACAAAATCATTATAATAGCCTCCTGAAATGTCCATCCGTCCTTTCTCCCTATCTGTTCCTCAGATGTGAGCGGTTTTTCTTCCATCTTACACATCTCCAGGGACAGGCAACTTAAAACAAAAGTGAAACAAAATAACAAAAGAAGAATCTTAAAATGGCTACCCATCCTCTTGCCCTGCCCTCAGGGGCGAGCAGTTCACTTACCCTCAGTCGCTCCCCGTACGGGCCACCAAATGCCGCAGTCTGGCTGGGCACAATCAGGAGCCACTTGTCAAAAGAAACTAACTTTATTTTTAGAACCACACACGCCAAACAAAATAGCCTCTCAGGAAAAATCCTCAGAGCCTCAACTGCCACCACCGGCTTTTCACAAGCCTCTCTCTCCCACACAAGCCTCTCTCCACCTCCCACAATCCTCCTGCTCTTGAGGCCGATTGGCTGGGTCACGTGGGCGGAGCCAAAAAAAGTCCCCCAATGAGCAGCTCTGTGGTCTGAAAGGGCAGGGAAACAGTCCAATGAGCATCACCGCAGAGGAGCCAATCAGCTAGATGTTGCTGGGGCCGAGGAGCCAATCAGCTAGATGTTGCTGGGGCCGCTGTGAGCCAATCATCAGCCGGCAGCTGGAAGTTTGCTGGCAGCTGGAAGTTTGCTGGGGCCCCTTTGGCTGTGGCTCTCAACAATGGATGAATGGAGGAATGGATTGATGAGGGATGGAGAAATAGATGGATGGAGGGGTGGATTGACAGAGAAATGGATGGAGAGATGGATGGATGGAGAGGTGGATGGATATAGGGATGGATAAGTGGATGGAGGAATGGATGGAGGAATGGATGGATGAAGGAATGGATGAATGAAGGAATGGATGAATGGAGGGATAGATGGAGGGACAAATGGATGGAGGGAAGGAAAATAGATGGATAGAGGGGTGGATGGGCAGAGGGATGGATGGACAGAGAGATGGATGGATAGAGGGATGGATGGATGAATTGAGGGATGGGTAGATAGAGGGATGGATAGATGGACAGATGGCTTGGTTAACTCTGACTCTGATGATGTTTTGCTTTATGACCACATAGAAGTTACATAGGTTCTCTGAGGTTTTGTTTATTTGAAAAATAGACATTGCCATTGTCATTATTATGTCTGTCCATCCATCCATCTTTCCATCCATCCATCATAATCTCTCTCTGTGGCAGGCTGTGTGCTACATGTGGGAGTTCAATGATAAAACAAAATAAAACATGGCAGGGCTGTTGGGAGGCACCCTCCACAGGGTCATGAGAGAGAACAGGAGGCTCAGGGACTATGGGCAAAGCTCCCAGCATAGCACCTGTCACACATATGCCTGCAAGACATTTGTATTCCCTCTCCTCACTGTCACACGTGTCACTTCTCAGATACTTGGAGGCAATGACCAGAGAGGGATCAACCCTGTACGCTTAAATGTCTGTGTCCCATATGCAGGCAGAATGGCCAGAAGTGGCCGCCTGGGACGAAAGTTGGGCAGCACCCAGAAAAGCTGCGAGGGTTTGGGTGACCATGGCCACTGCTCCTCCAAGACAAGCATGGGCACAGAGGGCTCCCTGGGGTCCTCTCAGAGGCCACCTCTGGGCCTGCCTCTCTCTGTCCTTCCCCTCCCCTATCTTTTTCCTCTGCTTGGGTCTTCTATAGCTCCAAGGGGAGCCCCTTTTCTTAACTTCATACATATCCACGCATCCCCTTGCTTATCCACCCACGTCATCCACACTTGGTGTCTCTGTCCCCTCTGCTGGAACGTGTCTGCCTTGCTGCTCCGGGGCCTGCCCCACAGAAGGCCTTTGTTCACATTTTGTGGGAGGAACAAGAATCCACGTCGTGCACCTACTGTTAAAGGTGCTTCCCCCTCCGCCAGTTCTCCTTTGCACATCCCTTCCTCCAGGTAGCGCCCGCCCCTGCTGCCCAGCACAACCCAGAGACTGTTGTCACACGTCATTGCATTCTGCGTCCCTCTCCATGTCAGCTCCTGATACACCAGCTTGCACCCATGCCTGTCTTCCCCACCCTGTCCCTGGAGCCTGCTCAGTGCTTGGTTATGTCAACTTACGGATGCTCCCTGCTGAATAGAGCTTAACTCTCCGTCAGTGATTATGAAGGGTTTGTTGAATGAATGAATGAATGAATGAACGAACTTGGTTGGAATTCAACTTTGGCCAAAACTAGACAAAATCTGAAAAGGCTTAACAGCAGGGTTACATCTAGGAGGCTGATAGATCTCAGCCTACCTGGCATCTCACCAGGATAATGGAGGACATTCCCAATTGTGTGGTTTTGTAAAGGCACAGGATTCTAAATAGGCCTGGAAAAGCATCCTTTGAGTGGTTTTGCCCTTTGGCCGGTAGTGCTCCAGGTTAACACCCCCACATCTTTCATCTTTCATCAAAGATGGATTCATATTTCTTGAGTGACTCTGGAATTGTGACAAGGTACTTTACAAAATTAAAAAATATTAATTCTGTCCACCACTCTGCATGATAGATATTTTATCATCGTACTCTAGGGTTTAAAAAAAAAGGCACCAAGAACATAAATAATCCCACCAAGATTGCATGGCTGGGGCCTGCTGAGTCGGACTTGCTGTAGATCAGACGCTGAAGCTCCGTTACTTTTGTTGAACCTCCTACTAGTCGCCAACTCACAGGACGGGGACGCTCTCGGAGGCCACTGGCTCTCCCTCTTCAGGCCGACGTGCGGCCCTCTCTCCAGGTTCTCCACAGACTCACAGGCCCTGCTCTGCCCTCCAGCCTCGCTCTCAGCCGGTTACCATCCCCGTCTCCTTCCCTGTGTTCAAGCTTGGTGCAGCCCCAGAGTCAGAGCCGGATGGGAACTGGCCGAGTTGTGCGGGCTCGCTGTGCGCTCGGGTTGCTCAACTCCTTGATTCACAAGATCCATTTTTGGCCAAGTATCATCGACAGATGTTTCTTCAATTAGTATATAAGTGGACCAAGGACCAACGGTCGCAGCTTCCCTCTGTGAAGATTGTTTAAGTTCTTTGTGTAGACATTTGCTGACGATGCTCAGTGGGGTCCATTTTTTCAGTTATTTTAACCCCTTTCATCTGAGCCACTCTCAGGTTTAACTCATCCCTGGTGGAATACACTGAGGCAAAATAGAAACTCTCCAAGATGAGATTTGGGTTGGGTGGGCCTTCTAGATGGGGTTGCTATGGAAACCGGAGGGTACCAGGAGGTCTGGACAGGAGTGCAGTGGGGAGCAGAGGCTTCTTCAAACCCTGGGAGGGAGAGTGGTGTGTGGACTGGACGATCACCTAGTGCTAGCTCTGCTGCATACTTGCTGTGTGACCTTGACTCTCTTACTCTCCCTCCCTGGTCTTCAGAGAGACCATCTAATGAAACAAAGGATGTGACGTCATGATCATGTTGCTTTTACTTTGCACAACTTCTCTGATCCATGAATTCCAAGAGAATGATGAAGCTGGTGACTCTAAGACAAACCAGACATTGATGGAGAAAGAGATGGAGACCAACCTCTCGAATTAACCCTTCATCCCATATTGGTGGAAAATAAGAAAAAAGAAACTCACAATGACTCTGCTTACAAGTGTCTTAAATGTGCTTAGAAATAAGATTTCTAATAAGAAGAGAGAGGCACAGCCTCTTTTAGATGCAGAGATGTAGTGCAACTGAGGGATACCATTGACCTGGGCGGCTGCTGGCGAAAGGTCATTGCTGCATGGAAGCAGCCTTCCCAGGGAAGGACGCTGACCTAGCAGGAACCATAGCGGTGAGTTCACGGTGTGGAAAGGAACAGTGGCCCAGGGCGGGAAGCCTGCTTGCAGCCTCTCCAACGTCAGGTGGAGCTTGGTGAATCCGTGGTGCCCGTTCTGATCTTGCCTTTGGCTGGACCCTGGCTCATATTTTAAGACGATTTTTTAACATACAGGGTTCCTAACAAGGTAAGTGCTCATTCCATTAATTTAATCAATACCAAAATGATCACAGGTAATTTATCAGTCATTCTTCAAAGAAATTACACATCCCACTTTGTTTACATAATGACCCGATGGGGCTGGGTTGAGTGGAGTGAGACGCAGAGCCCTCTGCAGCAGAGATGATAGATCAACCACCTAGACCTGCACCCCACACCACCTTCCAGAGCTGGAGGGATAAATGGAGGCATAAATAAAGCCACATAATAAATTGAACGGACATGTTCTGAGTCATCGTGTGGAATAGAACTGGCCAGGTGGACTTTGGCACACTGGTGTGGACTGGCCCATAGGAACCTCGGGGCTATGATGGATAAACATTCCCCATGGGGACCCTGATGGCCTTTCCAAAGGGGGGGGCGCCCAGCTGGCTCAGGTGTGATGAGAGAGGTAATGTGGCAGCTTCTCAGGAAAGAGAGGCCACCGCGGAAAGACCCTATGGACAGGGAAGGGAGCCCCGGGACACAGCTTTGAACACCAGGCTCCTGCAGTGGCCGCTCTGTGCTCAGACATAGCCTTGGGCCATGGACTCAGTGATGGTTAGTCACTCCAGGCAGCTCAGGAGGCCCGTGTCCACGGTGCCAGCGCTCACCTGTCTACTTGTCTGCACACGTGACGTGTGTCTGTGCAGTCCCCGTGTGTGAGGCTGCACACATGCCTGCTCTGTGATAGTAACTATGACACCAGCTTCTCTCAAAGTGACTTTATTTTCAGCTCCGTTTTTCTTAAGACTAAACCAACCCAACTTTCAAATATATTTTAACTACTTTTATTCATACAGTAAAGCACAAGTAGCTAATTATAATAGAGCTATTAAAATGCCAGATTCAGTAACTAAGAAAAACAATTAAGGAAAACCAGCCAGCTAAATGCTCACCCTCGAGCCCACCAGCTGTGATGTAGCCCAGGTCAGCTCAGGCTGGCTCCGGGTCCAGCTGTGCTAGGCCCTGTCTAGGAGAGCTTGGACAAGTCCTTGGCCCCTCTCTGCTCCTTGATCACCTCCCTCTGAAATAGCCATCAACTTAACCCCAGCACCACATGCCCAGGGGCCCAGGAGACAGGAAATGTGGGGTGATGTGATATGGAGCCTTGGATCCTCGGAGGCTGTGCCGTGTTGTGGTTAAGTGACTGTAGAAAAGAATCGCTGAGCTGTTTGGGCCTCAGTTTCCTCATCTGTAGAATAGGGACGTTGACAGGCACCTCCTGGAGCACTGGGAGCTTCATATGTAATGGGGGAAAGTGCTGCGCACAGAGGCAGGTGGGTGGAGAGAGTTGCTACGGCAGGGACTGAGCCACGCAGAACCAGAGCCACGCATCACCAGGTTCACGGGGCCTCCCAGGGCCCCGTGGCCTTCACAGTCCCTTCTCAGGCTTGGACAAGGAGGGCAGCGGAGGACAGGAGGAAGCCAATTGCTCTTTTCCTCCCAGCCCCTTTAACAAAGCTTCTGGAAAGGCCAGGCGCTGTGAAGTCCCTGCTCTCTGTCTCGACAGCGCTCCTTCCCTGACAGGTGGACGTCATTATCTCTGTCAGGACAGCGAAGTTACCGAAGGAAAAAATTCCTCCCCGAAGCCATCCATTTTACCTTTGATCCTTCTCCCTAGGTTGGAGCTCCTTTCCAAAGTCATTTAGAACACTTTTTAAAAAAATCTTTAAATGGAATTTCTATGTAACAATGTCCCTGATTTGAATTATTTCCTTTTTGAGCCTGGGCAGCGTTTCTGTTGCCCACCAGCCAATAAAACACTAAGCAGGGAAATGCTGCTTCAGAGAGCGCCTGCAGACGCCACCTTTCCCGGGTCAAGCCCTCGGGGGAAACTGATAGGTTAGAATGGGAAGGAGCCCAGCCAGGGAGATGGCTACCCCAGGACAGGCCAGGCAGCGGGGAGGAGGTCATTTGAACCTTGAGCCACACGCTCCTGGTGTGGGAGAGGTGTTAGGGTCTGTAAACAAGTCTGGATGGCGCCTGGCATTTTGCCAGAGGGAGTGGTTTGTGAAGTAACACCAGGGAGCCATTAAGTGTGGAGATTCCTTATTGGTTGACTGCTGTATCTAGTTTATGCTAATTAGATAAGCTGTGTGGAATGTATATATACCCCTCCTGTCCTACCATAAATGGCCCCCACTCCTGCTGCATTAATCTACACAAGTTCCTCGTCACCCCCCGGCTATTTTGCTGCAGCCGGACTGTGGCAGAGAGGGACAGAGAGGAAAGGAGCTAGTGCCCAGTCTTCATCACGCCCCCATCCTTAGGAGCTCCACATGCCCCTCCATGAGCTGGTATTGCGTGAACTTGGACAGAGTTCCCGTTCTGTCCTTCGATGCCTGGAGGGCTTTGGGCACATTCAATCTCTGTGATGATTTCCTCATGGGCCCCGAGGGGGATCTGGTGAGCTCAGAATGTGATGCCTTACAAGTCTGTGAAGTGGTCTTTTGCTCCCAGGTTGGAGGTCCACACTGACCACCGGTCCAACCTTCTCTTTAACCCATGCTTATTCAGTGCGTCCCCTCCCGTCTTTCAATGACATTAGATTTCGTCAACTTCCAAGATCACAGGGATTCTACATCATGACCGCACGGTGCTGCTGTCTCGGTGAGGTAGGGGAAGACCCGCCAGGTGCCAGGCGTGTAGGAGACGCTCAAAGCCGGCCAGCTCTCCGCCGCTCCTGTCCACTGCAGTCCCTGCCTGAGAACTCTTTCCCAGCAGGAAGAGTGCAGCTGGTGACATGAGGGACCTTGGTCAACAATATTCTTGAAAGAAGCCCTCGACCCACAGTACAGTGCGCTGCCCACTGTGATTCAGTTCCCCAGCTCCTGTGTCCCTGGCTTTGGGTGGGTGCTACCCAGGCACAGGGTGCATCACCTCCGGAGTTTCTCAATGAGATGGGGCCAGGTTGCTCCCTGAGGCAACCTGTGGGTGGGTGATATGCCCCTTCGTGCTGACTGCCCCTCCCTGTCTCACATCCCAGCTGAGAAAGGCTACGGGCTGATGGAGACAGACGTTCTGTGGTCTTTCTTGTGAGTCTTTAGGGGAGAAAAACAACCTGCAGTGCCATCGCAGGCCCAAGGCAGGTCCAGGCAAGGGTGGAACATTGTGGGCACAGACCTGAGAGCTATTTCCTGTGTCTCGGCGGCCTCACCCAGCCCTGGAGAGGGCGTGGAAAGTCACTGTGTTCCCAGAAGATGCCAGGCACAGGGTGACATCTACACATGATGAGCCCGTCCCGGGCAGAGGACGTGCTGTTGTTGAGTGTCACACAATGGGAAACGGAGGCTCAGGTGGTCTGAGTCCCTTACCCTATGGCAGGACTGTGAAATGCCACCACTTTACACCAGCCCCGTGTGCCTGACTCTGGACTCCACATCCCTGGACCAAGCAAGATGTGGTATTTCAGCCAAGGGGAGGAAGCTCTCCTGCCCAAGCAGGCCGCCCGCCCAGGTGGAAGCAGACCCACCCACGGGGAACCTTCATCTATGGGGAGGACAGATGACCAGCCGGGTGGAGCCCCCACCCCACCTCCCATCCGAGTGTTAAATGCTGGGCTCGTTCTCTGGCCAGAGACTCTGGTGCTGGTCCTGGAGGCACGCAGGGGACAGCTGGGTGCACAGATATCCATGTCCATCCTCAGGGCCACACCACCACCCGCTCTGACCTGGCTGCCCCTGGACCACCCTCCGTTTCTGCAGTCCCTGCAGTGGATGAGGGGGACCCTGCACACCTTGCCCCTCTTTTGGCTTCAGCCCCTCCCCCACACCCATCCCGAGGGCCAGGTCAGTTAGGTGATTACTGACAACCACTCCCCATCCCTGTCCTCCGAGAGTTAAAAGATGGCATTATTTATAGAGAGAACCATTTACTGACCTGTGTGTTTGTCCATTCTCTCATTCACTGGGGATTATCTGGGCACCTATTCTCTCCTGCTAGGCTTAGTACTGGGCCTGCGGGTGACAGAGGGAGGCATGACTTCGCCCTGTCTTTGAGAGGACTGTGGTCCAGTGGACGGCTCAGGCACAGACCTGGAAACCCTTGTGCAGCGTGGAATGTGTCCCAGTGGAGCCCACGAAGCCAGGCAGGCTGCAGGGAGGAGGGGGCTAATTCCACCCAGGCTGGGAGCAGGGCCTCCCCGAGCAGGTGAGCTTGGGTGAAGCTGAGCACGGACTCGGAAGACTTTGACTTTGTCACGTGGACAAAGGAACAGGACCACTGTGGCTGGAGCAGGAGCACAGGCACAGGGAGGACGACCCAGCCCCTCCAGCGTCCTGGTCATCCCCGCATGTGTCACTCCTGAGCTGCGTGGTCCAGCGGGGTCTGCCTGGGTGCGGCTGCTATGTCTGCGGGCCGCTCCAGGGCAGGCTTCTAGGACCACGATGCTAGGAACAGCTGGGCGCCAGGTGGCCCAGGATGGCGGGCCCCTGCGTTCCTGGGTAAATGCAGAACAGCTGAGCATCCCTGGCCCTTTCCTAGAGGCCCATTGTCCACCGGGGCCTCCATTTGGCAGAGAAATCAGCTTTCATTCCTGGGAGCTCTGGGGATTTGGAGCAGTTCACGGAGCCTGCCCCTTCCTCTCCTCCCATTCATTAATTACTGTTGTCAGGAACTTCTATTTATCAGGCCCCAAGCACAGGTTTTGGGGAGAGATAGACCCTTGTGGAATGTTCTTGATCTGATACGACTGGACTCTTAGAAGAGCTACCAGACCACGGATGTTAGTTAATTAGGAATTTGGAGACTGCCATTCAAAGATGGTTGATAAACAGCTCTAAGCATCATTATCTCCCCAGCCAACTGAGCAGTTGGTCACCCCTCTGCCAAGCCACCCACCCCCTGGGAGGGGAGTGGCTTCCCTGCATGGTAGCAGTGTCTGATCTTTCCAGGCAGTCAGCCTGGCCAGCCTGGACGGACAGAGCCCAGTTGCTAGGGCTGAAGACCATCTCTCCAGTCTCCTGTGCTTGCTCAGGCCTCATCCTCCTCACCTGCGAGACGGGGCCACTTCCAGGTCCCCACCTGCAGGGCTGCTGTGTGAAAGAGATCACAGGGTGAAAGAGGTCGGACCTCAGGACCATCCCAAATGGTGAGGTGTCAGGAACAGGTTTTCTTCTTGGGATCATTGTGCCCTTAAATTGCTGGGGGCTCCTGTGACCCTCTGAGAGAAAATGCCAACCGCTGCTCGTTGGAGGTTCCTTCTGCAAGGACTGGACTAGCAGGGCTCAGCTACGTGGATTTGAGAGTCTCCAAATGCAATCCACCGAGGGTTAAAAATATCCAGTCTCCCACCGCCTACAAGTGAATCCCAGGGAGTCCTCGGAGTGAATCTGGGTACTTCCCAGTCTGGCACACACAGGTGTGGGGCCAAGGACATTGAGCAGAGGGTCAGAGAGGTCACAGAGGCCTGGCACCCGTGTGACGGCAGAATTGAGGGAAAAAGGAAAATGGGCTCACAAAACTCAGGCTGAGCCAAGAGGGCTCATTTTTCTCTCCTGTCCTCCTTCTAGAAATGACACCAACATTGAAAGCCAAACAGTTCCCAGGAAAGTGAACGAAATGGCCCTGGGATGTTTACTTTAGGGGTTCCAGGGAGAGGGGAGACAGAGGCTCTTTTATTTCGTCTCGTTCAGAGGTGGATAAATGGGTGAAGTTTTCTCTCCGGTCCCCAGAAGCATCGTGAGCCACAGCCTTCTCTCTGTCCCTGGCCAGGACGCTGTCAGCAGAGGCTGAGACTGAGGCGTGGAGAAAGCAGCTGGCCTCCCCTGGGGGGCACCCCCTCCTGCTCAGAGGGGAGCCGCGGCCAGGGGTGAGCCCAGCTTCCTCCCTGCCCCGCTGTGTGGTGACAGCTCACCAAGCGCATCACCAGGCCCCGCTTGCGTCTGTCCCCTGTCACAGTGTGGACTCACTCCCGTTTCTGGCACCTGGTCACCTTCTAAAGCCCTCAGTATATCTTTGCTGATTGAATAAGTGAACAACCCCAGGAAGGCCCGGGGTATATTTGCCCAAGTGCAGGATACTGGGCACACTTTTCTACGCCTGTTGTCCTAACTGGACTTTCGTAAGCACCCAGGGAGGCAGGAGGATGGGGCTGATCATCTCCACTTAACGAAGGGAACGACTACGGTGCAGAGAAGTCGTGCGGCTTACCCAAGGGCAAAATGGCAAAATGCTAGTGACTGGCCCAGGTGGCTTGGTCCCCAGACCCACTGTGCGTGTTAGATGATGGAAAGACAGAGGCCTCCGTCCTGAAGGTCACCAGCAACTCAGCCACGGCCCCAGCCCTAGTGGTGCCTGCCTCTCTTCTGCCCAGGAACCACAGGGGGCTGGGGTGTCATGGGGACACCCAGTTGGGCGATCACTGGGCTCTGTGCCCTGCCCTCTCCATGGCTGCTTCCCACCCCCACCAGGCCCAACGCAGGGTGCAGAGGCCAGGAGTGCGCCTGGTGCTCCCTGCTTGCCCAGGATGGCTAACACTTGGGCCAATGGGGTCCCCCTGCCACCAGGCTCCGCTCAGGACACCACGGGGGGGTGTTTGCAGGCAATGTTGCCCCCCCCCCCGGCCACATGGGTGCACCCTGCTGGGCCCCAGCTCATCTGGCCCAGCTGTGTATGAGCTTTAGCACTAATCCACAAAAATGTCCCTTTCAGCTTTGATTGGCTGCTGGTGACATCATAGGAATCTGGGGGAAGCAAGCGATTTGGTTGCATGTCCTGTTATATATGTCTTTGATTATTAAACACTGGGCAACCAAGTTGATGATGTCTGTGTAAGTACAGATGCTTCGACCAAATAGTCTGAAAAGATCAAGTCCAGGCAACAGAGACCTGATTAGCGTGGTCCCAGAAGGAGTCCTGGGAAGAACCAGCAGGTAAGATTTTTTTCTAGATTAATATCTAATCCTAAGTTCCTTGTCCAGCCGAGGCCCTTCCCTTAATGCTCCACTACCAGGGAAGACCCTCCAGGGAGGTGGGGGGGTTTATTTGAAAACCATAGACAAGGCAGCCTGTCTCCATGGCCCGCAGGTGAAATGGCAGTGTGTGCGTGCAGGGTGTATGGGCAGAGTTCAGGCAGGCTGCTCAGCATATAATAAAAAGAACATTTATCAGAACATAACTCCATGGACCTGAATACAACCAACAACATAATTTAAAAATACATAAAGCAAAAACTTGCAGAGTTATAAAGAGAACTGATGAAATCCATAATAAGAGTAATGTATTTTAATGGACCTCTTTCAAAACTGTTATAAAAGCAATAGTAAAACTTAGTAAAATGTAGAAAATGTGTAAATATATTGAAAGCCTTAAGCTATTTACATTCCCGAAAAAAACCCACAGAGAATACTCACATCTTTTTTTTTTTGAGAGATAGATAGATAGATAGAGAGAGAGAGAGAGAGAGAATTTTTAATATTTATTTTTTAGTTCTCGGCGGACACAACATCTTTGTATGTGGTGCTGAGGATTGAACCGGGGCCGCACGCATGCCAGGCAAGTGCACTACCGCTTGAGCCACATCCCCAGCCCCAGAGAATACTCATATCTTAAGAATATCCATGTTCTCTCTGAAACACTGATCAAGTAATAAATCTAAATAAAATTTCAAACAATACCAAGCAATTTATGTCAAATAGATTATGATCTATTTGAAAGAAACACAGTGAAAGAAAATCAGAGCTCAATGAAATGATACTATCTCCTATCATATGTTTAGACATTAAAAAAAGAAAAAGGAAAGTTTCAGTAATTTAGAATAAATAAGAAGGCATCATGCAAATAATCAAGTATTTAAAACTAAAGAATGAAATTATCACCCATGAAAGTCTTTCAGGTACAACTAAAGTGCCATTCAGATGGGAATTTTTAACTTTGAGGGCATATGTTAGGAAATATGAAGCTTTAAAATTAATAAAATAATCACTTAAATTGATAAATTAGAAGAAGAACAATATAGTCAAACCAAATAGAGTAAAAGCAAGATATAATAAAAAAGTAAATGTTACAAAAATATTAGAAAGAATCTCTGAAATCAAAACAGAAAAATTTCTGGTGAGAATAATTGAAGAAACAGTAAAACCCAAAATAAAATTTTTAGGAAGAAAAAAGATTTTTAATAGATTTAGAGAGGTTATTCCAGTTAATGTGATAATTTAGATGAAATAAATAATGATTGAAAAATATGAATGGCTAGAATCGAGATAATAAGAAAAAAAAAGTAAGTAAACCATTTACCCTTAGAAAGTAAATTTACCAGCCAGGCATTGTGGCTCATGTCTGTAATCTCAGTGACATGGGAGGCTGAGGCAGGAGGATTGAAAGTTTGAGGCCAGGCTCAGCAACTTAGTGAGTCCCTAAACAACAGAGCTAGAACTTGTCTCAAAATAAAATACAAAAAGGATTAGGGATGGGGCTCCGTGGGTAAGCACCCCTGGGCTCAGTTCCTGGTACCAGGGCAAACAACAACAAGAAGGGGTACATTTACCAATGTAGATATAGATAATATCTTCAGAGGTTATCAGTAGTAACTCCTCCAAGAGAATAACGGGGCCTCCATTGTTTTATGAATATTTTTCCTGGACTATCAGTGCACAAATAAACTGTCTTTCCAACTTGTTTCTGAGAAGAGAAAAATAAAGTTGTCCAACTTTTTTTATGATGTTAATGTTAGCCTGATTCCAAAACCAGAGGACACAGAAAGAAGGGAAAGATTGTAGATTGTCTCACTGAGATAAAGGCAAAAGTCACAAACAAAACATCAGTAAATCAAATTTAGCTCTGTATTAGGACATTTTGTGCTAAATTTACCCCAGAATAAATACCATAAAGGCTATCAAATATATCAGAGCACCAATAAATTAGAGGAGAAAGAAACACATTCTCAATCGATGCAGAAAAACAATGTGGTGATAAAATTCAGCACATCTTTATAACAACAAAATCCTAACAGCAAAAGATGCCAACCATCAAAATAAGTCATCCAAACTTCTCAATAAATTTCAGAGGACAAGATACGTTGTCCAGCAAACCCAAACTAGATTAAAAATCAACAAACATCCAGAAAACCTCCAAATCCTGGAAAATGGAACAAACTTGTCAACAACTGTGAGTCACAGAAGCCATCTCAGCGGGGACTCGAGAACCTCCCCCACCGAAGGAGGGTGAAATCGCAGCACACTGACTGCGTGGGTGCAGCAGCAGCAGCTCTCAGGGGGGAAGGGTGGGCACGAGGCTGCCACACCCAAAGGAGCCTCTCACCAGATCAAGAAACTCATCTTCAAAAACAAACCAGAAGGAGAAAATGCACAGGTCCAGACCAACCGCAAGAAGAGAAGTTGAAATGTGAAGACAGAGAAAACCAAAGCTTCCAAAAATATCACCAAGACACAGTCGGGTTCTTGAAAGGCTGGGAAGACAAATGCGTTTCCAGACAAGTCCACGGAGCTGGAGAGCAGGAGGGGAGGGTGCCAGCACTCTAGTGGGACCCGAGGAAGAAGGGGTGCACGGTGACTCTGAAACCAGTGTCAGGACATGATGAAGATAAGGGCCAACTCATGCCGGCCACAGCCGCAGCTTAGAGGAAATGGACCTAGTCACGGTGAACTGTCCAACCAGCCAGGAAGACGGAGGGAAGATCTTTGTACTTATGATATAAATCAAGTTCGTACTTAAACCCCTCGCCACCCCCCAAGCTCTCAGCCCAAATGTCTTGCTGGTGATTTCAGCAGGTCTTTAAAGACACCATTTAACCAATTCCAGTAAAATTCTTTCAGAGTCGGAGAAGGAGGAGGAACACCTCTCAACTTACTTTTTGAGGCTTGCATTATTATGCTGGTAAAGCCAACTAGATTACACTCACAGATCGCTAAAGAGCCACGTCCCTCGAGAACTCGGGTGCAAAAATCTGTAAGAGACAGTTTCTGCAAATCGAATCCAACAAAATCCGCACTGCTCTGGGTGGGAAGTAGTTTAGGGAGCCCCAAGAGTTCCTGTGTTGAAAGTCAATCCCCATGTGGGGTATTAAAAGGGTGGGAACTTAATCTGACTCCACTGTGTAGAGTGGGATTTGGGAATGGGTAGGATTCGATCCTAGGTCTTTAGACTACAGCCCAGTATTAAATCCTAGATGTGTGTTCTCCAACTCTTCTTGCATGTGATGCTCGGCACCACCTTGGCACCCTATCAGCAAGAAAGTCATCACCAGATGAGGTCCCTAGACCTTTCTCCTCCAGAACCTTGAGTCAAAAGAAGCCTCTTTATCTCTATAAAGTAGCTGGCCTCAGGCACATCATGATAGTAACAAAAAATGAATCAATATATACACAAGAAGTCATAAAGCAGCATAGCCCAAAGAAGTTTATCCCAGAAATGCAACTTTGGTTTAACATTATAAACTCAATCAATGTAATTTATTATAGTAGCAGGACTAACTTTCAGTAGATGCAGAAATGTATTTGCTAAATTTAACATTTATTAATGATAAAACAACAACAAAAACAACAACAACAAAAACAACAACAAAAACTCTTTGCGAACTTTCAACTGCAGGGAACTTTCTCAACCCGCTGAGGAGCTCAATAGCAAGAACCTGAAACAAAGCACAAATACCCATGTTCACCATTCTTCTTTAATTCACACTGGCTGTCCTAGGTTGTGAAATAGTGCAAAAGAACATAAAGACATAAGGCACCTAAATTGGAAAGAAAGTAAAATTGTCTTTATTTGCAGAAACATTGTCTGTGGAAAATTCTATAACAAATAAGTGACTTTACCAAGGCCACAAAGTCATTATTTAAAAATCAAGTGTATTTCCCAGATTAGCAGCGGACAGTTAAAATTTGAAATTGAAATAAACCATATCATTTGCCCAAATATCAAAAACATGAGATACATAGGTAAAAATTTAACAGACTCCTTGTAATTCCTGGACACTAAACCTGTAGAACACTACTGGATTAAGTCCAGCCTACGTGGATGGAGATAGGGCACAGCCATGGATTGGAAGGGTACTCTTCTACCCCAAATTCTTAAATTCAACTACAGATTGACTAAAATCCTTACCAAAGTCACAGTAGAATTTTTTTTAATTGGTAAGCTGATTTTGAATTTTATATGGACTGCGAAGTACTTTGAAACAACTTTGAGAGAATTGCAGTACCTGAGTCAGAGCTCGAGGTGACGAAGCCATTGTGTTGTTGGTATAAAGACAGACTCCACGGATGAACGGGAAGAACAGAGAGTGGGAGCAGACCTTCGCACACGGCCAATTGCATCTGGACAAAGCCACCAAAGCAATTCAAAGGGAACAGTCTTTTCAACAAGTGGTCCTTGAACAACCGGGTGTCCCACGGAAGCAAGGAGGCTTGGCCCTCACCTCGCGGGGTGTCAACAATGGCTGTGGATGGATAGCGGCGAGCACCCATCGCAAGAGCAGCTCAGACTGAGAAACTTCCAGCTAAGAGCACAGGAAGAATCTGCTCTGGCCTTGAGGGAGGAAGAAAATGACTAAGGGCACACAAAATAAATACAGAAGGAAAAAAGTCACAAATGTAACTTCATGAAAATTAAAAACTTCCACGGTTCATGAGACAATAGTTAAGAAAAGGAAAAGAATGGGGGTGCCATTTGAAAAGCAGCGAGCTCACAAAGAGGTAGTATTCAGAATAGATGAAGAGCTCTCACAACTCTGTGTCCAGAGGGATGGGGGGGGGGCGCGGTAGACACAAGAAAGATCATTTGTCTCAAAATCACTAGGTTTTAGGGAAAAACAAATTTAAAAACCAGCACACCCTCTGGAAGAGCTACGCCGAGAATGGAGAAATTGCAAACCTCCTCCAGGGCTGTCAGAAATGCAGAACGGAAGCCGGGTGGGGGGTGCACCCCTATAATTCCAGTGGCTTGGGAGGCTGAGGCAGGAGGATCGCAAGTTCAAAGCCAGCCTCAGCCAAAAGAAAGGTGCTAAGCAACTCAGTGAGACCCTGTCTCTAAATAAAATACAAAACAGGGCTGGGGATGTGGCTCAGTGGTCGAGTGTCCCTGAGTTCAATCCCCAGTAACCCCCTCCCACAAAAAAAAAAAAAAGAAAGAAAGAAAAAGAAATGCAGAACGGTGCAGCCCCTGGAAGCAGATTTATAAGCTGATGCATGTGCCCACTCCGTTTCCAAAGGTAGTTACCCAGGGGAAGGGGAGGCGGGCTCCATGTAAGAGTGAAGGTGTGATAACTTCCCCGTCGAGCGTGAGAAACAGCAGGTGCAGAGACGACTCTGCCCTGCTTCTGTTTCCTAAAAGCCAAAGAAGAAACTCCCACAGGAAAGAGGCGTGTCCTCATCCTCGAGGAGGAGAAGTTGAGCTCAAGGGATTCTGCGCAGACTTGGCTGAAATAGCTTGTCTTCCTAGCTCCCCAGTCCTCCGGGGGCTTCCTCGCAACCGACACCTCTTTGTCCAGTTCTGTGTGTTGCGATCCTCTCTGCCTCAGTCTTCTCTTCTTTGTGAAGGATCCGATGCTGCACAAACCTCATGCTGAATTCATCTGTACGCTTTTGTCCTTTAAATCATCCCAGTGGCTTGGGAGGCTGAGGCAGGAGGATCGTGAGTTCAAAGCCCGCCTCAGCAAATGTGAGGCACCAAGCAACTCAGTGAGACCCTGTCTCTAAATACAAAACAAAATAGGGCTGGGGATATGGCTCAGTGGTTGAGTGCCCTGAGTTCAATCCCCTGTACCTCCCCAAAATCTATCTTATATCAATTTAATTTTCAGACCATCTGGGACTATGAAAGGATAGAGGTGGGTTTTGTCTCTCTCACAACACGTTTTTGAATATTCTTGATAGATTTAGTCATAACTGGGAAAAACTGGATACAACATGACTATCCGTCAACTGATGAATGGACGAAACAAGCTGGTGTATTTACAAGATGGAATACTACCCAACCATGAAAAAAACAGGAACAACATTGACGAACCTCAAAGCCATGAGGCTACTTGAAGAAATACAAACACTATATCCTGCATGGTTTCACTATATGAAGATTTTTTTAAAAAATTATACAGACAGGAAAATCAGAAGAGAGGAGAGATAAGGTCATTAACTCCAAATGAGCATCAGGGAAATTTGGGGAGTGATGGAAATAAACTTTGCCATAATTGTAACTATGTAAATTTGTCAAAGTTATCAAATTGTAATTTAAACCTGATGAGTTGTGTTTTATATAAATGATATCTCAATACAGCTGATTAAAAAACAAACACAGCTGAAAGACAAGTCAAGAGTTGAGAGAATATAAAAGCCACGTGTTTACCTAGCCAGGATTAGGACACTGGAGTCCTCTTCTCCCCACACTATAACGAGAAAGGCCCACGCAGAACAGAAGGGAGGCGAACATGACGAGCAACCCGCCATAAAAGAGGAAATCCTTCAGGACAGTGGACACATGTCACCACGGTCCAGGAAATTCCAGGCCAGGCTCACGGATGCCCTGACATCAGAGCAACAATTACAGAGATGGCAACGTGGAGGTCCCAGGGTCCGCTCTGGCTAGCAGGTAGTTTGCCATTCCCAGCTGCAGTCAGGGAGTTGATAGGTGGACAGTCCTTCTTGTGGCTTCCCTGCAACCACAGAACAGCTGTGATCTGCACCTGATCAGTCCCATGTCCACCAAGGCTCCACCGGGGACTTTGCATCCTGAGCAGGTGTCCTTGGTCCTGGAGATATGGATGCAGATGTCAATATAGTTATTTTGTCATCTGTTCCCTTCAGAGCGTGAGTGTGACAAGGGAGAATGCTTCATCTGACTCTGGCTCTGTTCTTAGGGCAAGGACAGCACCCCAGGAGGAAGGGCACCCGCAGAGGACTGGGGTGAAGATGGCGGTAGCAACCTCAGCGAGTGCATGACATGCACGGCTCAGGTCCCCGTGGCTTGCTGGGGGCAGGCACAGTCCAGAGGTGAGCCCCCGGGAACCCAACCATCTTTTTTCTGGAGCTGATGATGTCGGCAGCCTGGCTTTCCCCCAGCCGCCCTTTCCTGAACTTGTTTCTTCCGACTTTCTGTCTGTGTCTCCTGTCAATCCCCAGCATCCTTCTAATTAAATCCTTTTCTGCTTAATTTAATGAGAGTCAGTTTCTGTTGTTTGCAACCAAGACCCCTGACGATTACAGAGGCACAGCTGTTAAAATGAATGAACCGGATCTGTGCGTCTTGACATGGATACATCTTAAAAACAATCTTGAGTGTGTCTAAGCCAGTTGCAGAGTGATATTCGCAGTCCGGTACCATTTGTGAAGATAGCAAACCTATGACAAGGATACTCTGGTTATTTACATATAAAAATATACAGGGTCAATGTTAAAAATATGCATCAGAAGGACCTACAGCAACTTCAAAATGTGAATGACTTCTGGGGAAAAAGAGGAGGGTGGGAGAAAGGAGAAACCGAACTTCCCCTCTGATGGGCTAGTCCAAGAAAGCAGAAGCACATCCCCTGCTGCACTGGTCTTACTCTGGAGGGTTCCCAGGGAGTCCTAAAGTCGTGTGTTCAATGGCCTCTCCCTGCCCTCAGGCCTACCTTATCCCTGCGGTCACTCTGAGCAGAGCTTACACCCTAGGTCCTGCACATTTTCTGGAGCTGAGTTTCAAATACACTGACCCAGTGAAGGGCCCCGTGCCTTTACTGCCCAGTAACTGAGGATTTCCTAACAATGTGAAATAGGGCTTAGAGACAGGGATAGAATTAAGAACACAGTAAAACAATTCAGTCTTTAATGCGGAGTTTAACAGTTGTTTCACTGAATTAACAGAAAGAGGTCCTTATAAAAGTTACTAAATAATAGGCAACAATGAATCTTTAGTTTGAATAGTTGTTACATACTTGAAATAAAAAGGACCGTCTTTCCATCTTATTTTTTTAATAATTGCATAGCAGAGAACATCTGTTCATCAAGTTCTATCGTTCTATCTACCGACCGTCCGCCCGATATTGTTTGGGGTTTTGTTGTGCTATGGTATAGGAGAAACTTCTGACCTCGCCAGAATTTCAATGACATGGGATGCATCTGAGGGCTTCTCTGGAAAGACTGAGGTGGCGGTGGTTTTAGAGAAAGCAAAGCCCTGTGTAGGTGATCATCCTTGTCTTTTCAAAATACTCCTTTTTGACTTTTTCTCTTTTAAAATTTAGAAGTGTTCCAAGTAGGTCTCGAGGTGGAGTATGTCCACACAGAAGGAGTGATGCTCTGAGAGAAGTGACCATCCACTTCCCAGGGAAGCAAGGACCAGAATTCAGCCCCGTGGCTCTTCCTGTTAATAGTACTTCACTTAAGGATGCTTAGCCCAGCTGTCTCCCTGTGACCTCTAGTTTGCTAAGATTGCAACTTCATTTAAGGAACATCCTCTATATGACTCTATTAAGCGCTGGAAAACCAGTGGTAAAAATCTGTTTCTCTGCTTATAGCCTAAGGCACAAGACAGACATAGTAGGGTTGGGTCAGTTTATTTGAATTTTGAAAGGCTTTGTGTGAGATGCAAACACAAGGCATTATGGGAAACTCACCCCGACTGGAGGAACAGAAAATCTGTCCAGGCAAAGGTGATGTGTGGGCTAAGTGACAGCAAATGGATGAGTATCAGACAGGTGCGAAGAGAAGAGAGGACATTAAAGCAGAGAGGACAACATAAACTCAGGTGTCAATTGGCATGATGTGTGCTTAGATTGACAAGCATCGCTGCTAGAGCCAAATATCAGAGGGGGAGGCAGGAGGACTTGGTCTGGATTGGGGCTGAAGTTCTGACAAAACATAACTTCTGAATCTTATTCCCAGGAAGAGGAAGAGAAAACCAAAAGAAACAGCCTAGAGAAATCTTAGTTAAAGAATGTGAGGAATACCTAAAGAGAGAAACTCATCCTGTTTGCAAGTAGAAGACCTGGATACTACAAAGACAGCGATGCATTCCAAGTTGAACTGTTAATTCAACATAGTTCTGGTAATGGAATTTGAAAGTGATCTTTAAAATTATTTGCTACAGAATGAAGACTGAACTTGAAAGTTTATCCCAGACACTTGTGAAGGACACTTGTGCTTATCTCCTTCACATTGACCAATGGGCTGCAAGTAAGAAACCTATCTACATCAGAGCAGGATGTGAGATTATGGAGGAGAAAAGGGATTTAAAGAGCAATGGGGAAAATGGTTACCCATCTTTAAAAATGGAAAATGAAATCCCTACCTCACACCAAATACAAAGTGAATTCTAGATGTACTAAGGTCTCATGTATAAGACCAAACATTAAAACTCATGGTAGAAAACTGACCGAAATATGTTTTTCGTCTCAAGAATTTAATCGACCCATAAATATAAAAGTATAAAAGATGGTTAAAAAGTATTTTATTCAAATTAATCAAAACTCATGTTGAAGAAAATAAAAAGATAAGTTATAAACTAAGAGTAGCTATTTACAATAAACATCTAACAAATAATTGACATAAAAATCAAACATTTTGAGGGCTGGGGATGTGGCTCAAGCGGTAGCACGCTCGCCTGGCATGTGTGTGGCCCGGGTTCAATCCTCAGCACCACATACAAAGATGTTGTGTCCGCCGAAAACTAAAAAATAAATATTAAAAAATTCTCTCTCTCTCTCTCTCTCTCTCTCTCTCTAAAAAAAAAAATAATAATAAAAAATAAAATCAAACATTTTGAAAAAAAAAAGGGGTGAAGTGCATATGGATAGTAAGGTCGATGACATCGTAGGAAGAGTGTTACACTTTGGATCAGAAGTGTCCCTAAAAAGGCTCATGTGTTAAAAGCTTGGTCACCAGCCTATGGTACTGCTGCGAGGTGAATGGACATTCAGGAGGTTGGGCCTTTTGGAAGGAGGTTAGATGGTTGGGGGTGGCCCTTGAAGGGATATTGGGCCCAGCCCCTTCCCTCTCTCTGCTTCCTGGGTGCCATGAGGGGAGCATCTTCGCCATGTGCTCCCCACCATGATGTTCTGCTTTACTGCAGACCCAAAGCAGCAGGGTCCAGTGGTCAGAAACAGAAGCCTCTGCAACTCTGTTTCAGAGATATGAGCTCAGGGATATGAGCCAAAATACATAGTTTTCCTTATAGATTAATTTTCTCATGTATTTTGTCATGTGACAGAAGACTGACTAACAAAAGATGTTCAATCATTTAGTGATAAGGAAATTTAACCCGATTCACAAAGTCATATTCTATGTACTTAGGATTGGCGATGATTTAAAATTCTGAAAGTTGTAAGTAATGAATCCAGCAGAATCTATAGGATCATTTCTGTACCACTGGTGACAGGGAAAATTTATGCAAATACTTTGAAAACTATTTTGCCATTATCTCCTGAAGCTGGATTTTGGTAATTTTTTTTTTTTAAAGCCTTGGTAATTCTATTTCTAGGAAAATTCTTAAAGGAAATTGTTGCTTGTGTATAATGGTAGAGATGCACAGGCATGTCCGAGCTGCACTGCTCACAACTGCAAAAATCGAGGAACACAAATGTTCCCTGTCAGATTAGACACTGGTCAAAATCAATGAAGAGTTACAACCCAGTATTAAAGGCCAGGTCTTGGCAATATAATATGACATGGAGAATGTCCAAGTGCGAGAGGCAGCACGACATTCCCTTTATGAAGTCTAAACCCAGCAAAACAAAAAGTGCTTCTTAGGAACACAGGCAGATGCTACCCTTCCATGAAAAGGAAAGCAAGACGGTGGTGAGCTGGGAGTGGAGGCCACTGTGTCTCGAGGAGGCAGGGATGGGAGGTCTGTGGGAACCTCTGGTTAGGTGGGGAGACATGCAGCCCCTGTATTTTGTTTCAAGAGTAGTGTTTATGGTTGAATATGATTTAAAATATCTAAATAGCTAACTAGATGTGGGAAAGCATGTCATGAACCAAAGGCCACATTTATTCCAGTTCTGTGCACTGAGGTCAATAAAAAGAGGGGAGACAGGGAGGCTGGAGGTGGATGGGGAAAGAGGGGCAGACAAGGTATGCTGAGTCACCCAAGAAGAGACTTCAGAGATGAACACATGGCAGGCTGCCCAGGCTCTGTTTCTCCTGCATTTTTTTAAGTGTTATTTCTGTTATTATGTTGCCGTATCATGATAATTATTAAATGCTTAATGTGTTCAGGCTGTGTGCAGAATGCTTTGCATTCTTCATCTCAGTGAGTTCTCTCTATATTACCTATATGAAGTCACTCCTTATATAAAGCCTTGTTATCAGGTGGTTTTCTAGAACCTTCTCCTCTCAGGTCTTGTCTGGAGAGGCTTTCGGTAAAAGGCCTTATCTAAAATACGCACACAACCCCACTGTTGCTTAGCCCCTCGCCCTGCTTTGTTGTCTTCATGACTGTTCACAGCACTTCCAACCACGGTGTCTGCGCTGATGGGTCTGCTTTTCCTCTCTCCACGGGCCCCAGGTCCCATGAAGGCAGGGCTCAGTTAGTCACACCCAATGTTCCAGGTCCAGCCACAGACCTGGTGCCCAGGACACTCTTGATCTGATTAGGAACAAGTGAAAGAGTGGACTCACACAATCTCTACCTGAGAGCTTTTCTGATTATATTAATTTTACAAATGAGAAATGGAAACAGGAGCTTGATCCGGCAATTTTGCAAGATCTATAGCCATAAACTCAGACCCACGCAGGTTACCTTCAGGTCATAAACTTAGCTACTTGGCCATTCCTCATCTTGGACTGGATAAGGAAGCTCATCCCAGGAGCCCACACAGGGGGCCCATGCTAGCGGGTAGAGAAGAACCATAGACTACTAAATATGACTTGGTGCCACCAGGTCTTGAATGAAATGTTTAGGTGTGCCTTCTTCTGAGAGCTTAAATCAGCTAATCTGCCTCAGCAGCCCATATAGAGGAAAGATCATGTGGATAACCTGGATTCTTTCCATATTGCCCAGGTGGCTTTCAGTCAATCAGGTTTTAGCAGATGTCTTCTTCCACTACTGTCTGAAGGTTTGCCGCAAACGTTACTTATAAAACACTGAAACTGGAGTACAGGGTGATATATATAGTGGTCCTTGGTTCCCAGAGCAGGTAACGGAGCTCCTGATGCTGATCCTTTGGGGGGAAAATCAAGCTGAGTGTTTTCACTTCTGTTTGTAAAACAAATATCAGTTATTGTGGAAAACTTGGAAACCGCACAAGAGCATCTAGGTGGCCACTGAGGCTCAGGGAGAAGCACCTGTGTGTAATGTGATGTGCACACTGAGAGTGCTAATGTGTCTTACTGTCTTAGGCTGGCCTTCCAAGTCCCCTTCAAGGACGCACCCCAATGACCTAAGGCCTCCCACCAGGCCCCGCCTGTGAAGGACCCACCACCTCCCAGTTGTGCCAAGTGAGGGACCAAGCCTTTAGCACATGGGTTCTTTGGGGACATTTCAGATCCGAACTGCAGCAGTTTTGTATATATGTATGAGTCCCGATTCTCTCACTTTATGTCACTTATAACTTGTTTTCCTACACGAGTTAATATCCTACAAATGTACTGTGTTTGGTAGCTGAATAACTCCTTATGATAAAACGTCTCAAATATTTACCCATTGCAAATGTGACAATTTAGGAAGCTGCCTCTGTGTGTGTGAGTGTGTGTGTGTGTGTGTGTGATTGTGTGTGTGTGTGTGTGTGAATAACAGTGCAAGGAGTAGGTGCCTACGCAAGTCTTTCTTGCATCTCTGATTATTTCCTGTAGCTGAAAGGTGATTCCAAGTGACTTAAGGGAGACTTACAGGAATGAAGTCAGAGCTATTTAAAAGTGTGGATCATTGGTGTGAATGCTGTGTCTTCTTTTCACCTCTAGGGAAAAGGTGTTGAGTGTTCTATAAATGTTTGTCTTTAGCTATATACTTTCTAACTTGTCAACAAATTGCTGCTTGGCAGGGATAAAAAAATCTAGATCCAGAGTAAAACCATGAGCCCTTGGACTGGCACAACTTCATCCTTAACCGACCATGTGTCCTTGTGGTTCATTAACACGGTCCATGAACTAGGAGTCTTTATGGAAAAAGTTTTCATTGTCCATAATAAAAGGAGAAATAAGAGGCCAACATAGTTTATGTTCCAAAGAGCGAACCGCGTGTCCCTTGGGAAATGAAAAAAACTTTTTGTGAAATCTTACAGACCTAGGCAGTCCCCAGATCTAGAAACCACTGACTTGTGAGGAACGGGCGGAAAGTAAGTAAATGGGCTTCTGTGCAGCTGCCCCTGCCGGAGATGACTGAGGTTCTAATAAAGGAGTGTCCTCCCCTGGACCAGGGGTGAACGGTCCGTACCCCACGCAGAGAGGGGCTTGTAGTCTGAAAGGGGTTTTCAGTGGACCCTTTATCACCACAGCAACCAGAGGATGTTGATGAAACAGAGGGGCAGGTTATAGGGGAACTGGCCAGATCAGGCATCAGATAAAAGCCACTTCTAAGTCAAAGAGCTAAACAGCCAGACAGTACTTTGCCAAGCATGTTGGAAGGAAGTAGAACAAGTTGAATTTAAATTTAGCTTTGAACATTTGCAGATGTAAAGACTAAAACCCCAGAAGCGCGGGTCGCAAAATGAGACAGCAGTGCCAGAGCCCATGACACCCTGGGGTGAGGGTGGTGGTGGGGGTGCAGAGCCCACTTGAGCTGGAACCTGAGCCCAGTCTGGAAAATACAATGAGAGGTGTGTCAGATGAGGGTTCTGGGCAGTTATTCAGGGCTGACAACAGGGAAGGTGGTTCCATGGCTCAGCCCCAGCGTCCTATTTTTACAGTTGTTTATGTTTATGCTAAAGACAATTGTGTAGGAAATCAACAGAGCGCTCAGTCTTGAGGTCTACCCATTCTTAAAATTATGTTTAGTATATTAAGCCTGCCCCGAAATCCGGTAGATGTGCAATCCCCCATCGGCAACAGTAAAATCTGAAAAAGTTCCTCAAACCACATTTTTAAAAGAAAGTTTGTAGAAAACTCACTTGGCAGCAGACCTTGACCTGAACTGAGTGGGGCTATTTATAGCCGTCTTCCTGGCCCTCTGTGTGAATATTCATATCTCCTGCAGCAGACGTGTGCCTGCGTTTAATTACAGGTTGCTGCTTCAGATCCTGCTGGGGCCGTTAAGTCAGATCCAGTACATGGATCAGATTACTTTTCTAAAAAAAAAAAAAAAAAAAAACTTCTGAAATACAAAACCATCTGCCCCAAAAGTTTCAGGCAAAGGATTATGGATTTATATATTAATATACACATCCTGTGAGTATACCCCATACTCTATCAACTTCTAACAGGCTTTATGAAATGAAATATTATAGTTTAAGTTTCTTCCATATCAGCCCACTGTCCCAGTAGCCCCCCTCCCCCTAAAATCTCCATCTTGAAAATTGTTACCTGCTATTTAATTTTTATACTAACTATATACATTTTAATACTCATAAACACTCTGTTAATATGTCATGTGTTAATGTGGACATATATAGGCCTATCTATGCATTTGTATACATTTATGTTACTATAACACTATAAACACACAATACTATATACTGAATTTCTTACATATTTTTAAATGTTATAAGTAAAACCATTTCAAAATTAATTTCTGCAATTAATTTTACTTTTTGTGGATGATATTGACCTTCCGCCTGATTGCACATACCACTGGCCCTTAATACATCTTCCTTGGTGAAGTATCTGTTCAAATGTTTTGCCAATCTTTACTGATTTGCTTGTTTTCTTGTTACTGAGTTGGTAAGAATGCTTTCTGTAATCTCTGCATCAGGTCTTTGTCAGATACGTGGTTTGAAAATAGTTTCTTCCAGTCCATGCAGACTTTTCATTTTCTAAACTGTATCTTTCAGACAGCAAAGGTTTTTAATTTTGACTAAGTCCTTCCTACCATTTTTGTTTTCTTTCATGGCCTGGGCTTTTACTCCTGTTTTAGAAATAATTGCTTGATCCTTGTCACAGAGATTTTCTTCCAGACACTGAACAGTTTCAGCTTACATATCTGAGTCTATTTTGTCTCTGGTGTGAGATAAGTGTCCAGTGTTCATTTTTTCATGTGGATAAGCATTGTTCCTATTGTTCAAAGACCATAATTTCCTCACTGAAGGGTCTTAATAGCATCACTGGGCCCTTTATCACCACAGCAATTAATTAACCACCCAACTGTGGCTATAGGTTGGGACTCTTCAGTGTACTTAATTTACTTACATCCCTACATTTATATTCCTATTCACATACCAATACTATATCGTCTTTATTACTTTTTTATTACATGTTGCAATCAGGAAATGTAAATATTTCACCCATGCTGTACTTTTGAAAATTATTTTAGCCTTTCTCGATCCTCTATTTTTTCATATAAATTTTAAAATTAGAATTGGCTTTTTAAAATAAATTAGGCTGAAAATACTTGTATTAAAAGAACATTGGATATATTTATTTATTTAGGTCAACATGAATTTCACCTTACTAATGAAATGCATTAGATTGGCTTTAATGGCTGTGTATTCTGTCACATTGTGAAGATCACTAATTAATTATTTCTGCTGTTTTGTTTGTTTTGTAGATTTCTTAGAATTTCCTGGGTACATGATGTTATCATTTGCAAATGAATCTTTTATTTGCTTTACTGTATTATCTGGGACCTTGCATTAGTTAGCTTTTCACTGTTGTAACCAAAATACCCGACATGGTTTTAGAGGTTCAGTCCATAGTTGTGTGGTTCCAAGGCAGAAGGGCATGGTGGAGGAAACCATTGAGCTCATTACATTTGGGGACCTGAGAAAGAGGAGATAGAGACAAGATAAGGTCCCCAAGCACATGTTCCTAGTGGCCTGCAGCCTCATGTATGTCTACATTCACCAATAAGGAACCTCTTCACATAGTTTTTCTTTTCACAAAAGTTCTTACACTATAATTGCATTTATGTAGGCTATACAAGTTTTCTTTCTGTTGGATGAATGTTGGTTACCTTTGTCCATCAAGAAATTTTGCTCATTTCATCTAGCTTTTAAGTTTCATTACCATGATGCTGTCCATCATTTCCTCTTAATGTCTGTAGGATCCATAGTGATGTCTCCTTTCATCCCTAACATTAGGAATTTATATCTTCTCTTTTTTGTTTTCTTCATTAGTCTATATAGAGTCTTATCTGTGTTATTGATCCTTTCAAAAAACAATTTCAGCTTAAATTTTCTATTTTAATTTTTGCTCTTATCATCATGTCCCTTTTGTACTTGTATTTAATTACTTCTTTATATGTTTTTATTAGTGCATTTTAGCTACACATTATAGTGGGGTTCATTTTGATTGATTTGTAAGTGCATATAATATAATTTTCTCCTTTCAATCTTCAGTAATTTCCCTTTCCCTCCTTCCCTTTCTCCCTCCGATCCCATTTCTCTACTCTACTGGTCTCTCTTCCATTTATTGATGGTTTTTAAAATGGTGCATTATAGTTAGATACTAAAGTGGAATCCACTTGGATATGTTCATCCATGCACATAACATAATTTGGTCAATTTCATTCCACAGTTCCTGCCCTTTCCCATCCCTCCTGCCCCCGCTTTGATTCCTTCTTCTACTCCATTCTTCTTTACATCACTTCTTCATTTCCCCCCCAGTGTGGGAAATCAGGTAATTGACTGTAACCTTTTAAAGTATAAAATATATTGGTATAAAAGTTCCTTTAACTATGACTTCATATGCATCTCACAAATATTTGAGAAATTGTACTTTAATTATCATTCAGCTAAAGTTAGTTTTAAAATGTTGTATGCAAGTTCTTTTTTGATAATGGATTCTTTAGAAATGTGTCATGTAATTTCCAAGTATTTTCAGTTTCCTTAGTTGTTTTATTGTTATTTACATCACAATAGATTTATAATATTTATAATTAAGATACCATATATGTTGTACACGTTTAAAAAGTAGGATTTGATAAATTTTAAAATATATGCACTCTAGCAAAACTATCACCACATTCAATATATGAACATATGCTCACACTCCTTTGAAGTCCCTCTCCCTGCTTCTCTCCTGCATCCTTAAGCAACCACTCATCTGCTTCTGTCACTATGCATGATTTTGCATTTTCTATATTTTGTAGAAATGATATTATACTCTATGTGATCTAGAAATGGTCTTATACTTTATATGATCTTTTTGCTCTATCCTTAATCAGTCATCATAGTTATTTTCAGATTTATTCATGGTGTTGAAGATATCAGAAGTTCATGTTTTTCTATTGTTCAGCACTATTTCATAATGTGGAGGTGTATGTGATGAAAATTAACACTCATTCATTTGTTCATTTGTGTGTTAATTTCCAGTATAAATTCTTACTTGTACATTGCTATGAACATTCATGCATTAAGCCCTTATATTAATGTATGCTTTTATTTTTTGAATGAATTTTTGGTGAATTCCTTAGGAGCACCGACATATAAATCACATCACTGGCAACTGGAGATTATTTTACTACTTCTTTTACATCTGGGTGGTCTTTATTTTCCTTGCCTGGTTTTCTTGGCTAAATCTCGACTCTGGTGCCATGTGGAAATACCTAGACCTGATGTCTGTCTTGTTCCTGATCTTAGGGGAAGTGTTCAATCTTTGTCCACAAAGTGAGATGTTAGTCATACGTTTCTATGGATGTCCTTTATGAAGTTGCAATTTTCATAAAAATGTATTTGATTTTGTCACATAACATTTATGCCCACTGAGAGAAGGGTGGGGTGTGTCTGGAGGAAGTCGTCATTGTGGCTATGGGGTTGATATTTGGTATCTGGAGAGTGGAGTCTCTTTCTCTGCTTTCTGGTTATCATGTGAGCTGCTTCCCTCTGCCACACTCTTCTGCCATGATGTCCTGCCTCACCTGGAGCCCCCAGGGAATGGAGCTGGCTGTGTATGGACTGAGACCTTAAGAACTCTGAGCCCTTAAATAAACTTTTCCTCCTCTAAAGTCATTCTGGTTGGAAATTAGCATAGTCATAGTAGTGAAAAAGCTCATGAAAACAAAGTGTTTGAATTCATTATTAAGAATTAGAAGGAATAAATAAAAATAAATTTTGGGGTTTACACAGATCTATATCATTTATAATGCTCTTTATTTCTTGCCGAAGATTTGCTTTTGACTTTGTTTTATTTCCTTCATTGAATGCAATTTCTTCAGCATTTTCTGCACTCTGGACCTGTTGGTGGTGGCTCTCTTACGGATTTGATCCGAAATCATCTTTATTTTGCTTTGACTCTTAAAAATCATTTTTGTTGAATAGTGAATTTGGTTGAATGCTTTTTAAAACGCATTCTATTCCCTATTCTCCTGTGTTGGGTGTTTGGATTGAACCTGACAGAAAAGCATTAAGTGGTGGTGCCTTCTTTCACTTCTCTCTGGTGAACAGAGCAATGATGTCACATGAACGTGACCCGCAGGTTCTACTTCCTGGGTCTCTGCTCACCTCACTTGGATGTTTAGGTTTCAGCCAGAATGCTTTCAGTCTGTGCACCTGAGAGGCACAGGTCAGTAGGAGACACACAGGTAGTCGGGATTTGGGGGAGTCACCTCTGGCTCTTTTGCTTCTAGAACCCTCCACTCTCTCCAGAAGCCACAATTTTCCGCATTTAGTTTTCTGATTCTTCCGGTCAGAAGGATGGTGGTTTCCCTGGGTCCCCTGATCTCCTGCAAGCCCTGCTTCTTGTACTGGTCTCTGGCTAACCTTGGCAATGGGGACTCACTCTGTGTCGTCCCTTCCTCTGAGCAGGGGCACCCCCAGAGTCCTTTCCCGTCTGCTCACTGATCAGTGCCTTAATAGCTGCTGGTTAAATCATGTGCATATTCTATAGCCATTTTCTGTGGGGTTGTCTGTTGATTTCATCTGTCAAAAAGAATGTGATGCCTTCATAACCAGTAGCAAAGCTGGCTACAAAGTTTTAATGCAAAAAAAAAAAAGTTTAGAAAATCACCCATGTTGACCTGTGTAGTGACAGTTCCCTTTCATTTCTGCCCAGTGTTCTCATTAAAGAATAGTCACATTTTCAATCCATTTGTCTCTGAAGGGATACCTGACTTGCTAGTTTTATTTCTTACAGAAAATGCCGAAAGAAACTTTTTGCATTGTTTATGTTTTTGCAGACAAGCAAGTCACTCTTTGCTGTCTGCCTAGAAGTGACATTTCTGGGTTGAGGACATTGATAAGTTGAGCTTTCCTAGACAGAATCCATCCTTCTCCAGACCTGTTGCACCAGCTTCACATGCTACCAACAGCACACAGAGTTTCTCTGTTCCCAGAGTTTCGTACTAACCAGTATCCTCAGACATTTGTGCATTGAACAACCTGTAGGTGTAAAAAGACATCTCCTCCAAGGATTCTCCAAGCTGCTTTCCATATTGGTTGCACCAATTTGCAGTCCCACCAGCAGAGTATGAGTGTGCCTTTTCCCCCACATCCTTGCCAACACTTCTTGTTGTTTGTCTTCTTAAATGACTGGAGTTAGATGAAATCTTAGAGTAGTTTTGATTTGCATTTCTCTAATTGCTAGAGATGTTGAACATTTTTTCATAGATTTGTTGATTGATTGTGTATCTTCTTCTGAGAAGTGTCTGTTCAGCTCCTTGGCCTATTTATTGATTGGGTTATTTGTTTTATTGGTGTCAAGATTTTTGAATTCTTTATATAGCCTAGAGATTAGTGCTCTATCTGATGTTCATGTGGTAAAAATTTGTTCCCAAATTGTAGGCTCTCTATTTACCTCACTGATTTTTTTTCTTTTGCTGAGAAAATCTTTTTAGTTTGCATCCATCTGTTTATTCAATCTTTATGTTAATTCTTGTGCTATAGGAGTCTCATTAAGGAAGTTGGGACCTAATCCGACATGATAGAGATTTGGGCCTACTTTTTCTTCTAATAGATGCAGTGTCTCTGGTTTAAATCCTAGGTCCTTGATTCACTTTGAGTTGAGTTTTATGGAACCACAATTTGATCCAGCTATCTCACTCCTCGGTCTATATCTAAACCTCATACTATAGGGACACAGCCACATCAATGTTTATAGCAGCACAATTCACAATAGCTAAACTGTGGAACCAACCTAGGTGCCCTTCAGTACATGAATGGATAAAGAAAATGTGATACACACACACACACACACAATGGAATATTGTTCAGCAATAAAAGAGAATAAAATCATGGCATTTGCAGGTAAATGGATGGAGTTGGAGAATATCATGCTAAGTGAAGTTGGCCAATCCCCAATAACCAAATGCTGAATGTTTCTCTGATATGAGGAGGCTGATTCATAGTGGGGTTGGGAGGGGGAGCATGGGAGGAATAGATGAACTCCAGATAGGGCAGAGGGGTGGGAGGGGAAGAAAGGGGGCAGGGGGTAGAAAAGATAGTGAACTGAGATGAACATCATTACCCTAAGTACATGTATGAAGACACGAATGCGGTGACTCTACTTTGTGTACAACTAAAGATATGAAAAATTGTGCCCTCTATGTGTAATATGAGTTGTAATGCATTCTGCTGTCATATATAACAAATTAAAATTTTAGAAAAATGAAAAAAATTACAGCTCAGAAAAAAAAATTGGAAGAAATTAAAAAAGAAATAAGAAATATAAAATATATTTTCATTGTTTCTATCTGTACATTTCAGATTACTAATAAGGCTGAAAATATTTTTCTATATATTGTTCATTAGAATATCCTCTTGAATGTTTAGTCAATTTCCTGTGAGCTTGCTCTCTTTTATTTATTTATTTATTTTTATTTTTTCTTATTCTAATTTTTTATATATGACAGCAGAATGCATTACAATTCATATTACACATATAGGGCACAATTTTTCATATCTCTGGTTGTACACATGTATATCCACACCAGTCGTGTCTTCATACATGTCCTTATGGTAATGATGTTCATCTCATTCCACTATCTTTTCTACCCACCTGTTCCCTCTCTTCCCCTCCCACCCCTCTGCCCTATCTAGAATTCATCTATTCCTCCCATGCTCCCCCTCCCAACCCCACTATGAATCAGCCTCCTCATATCAGAGAAACATTCAGCATTTGGTTATTGGGGATTGGCCAACTTCACTTAGCATGATATTCTCCAACTCCATCCATTTACCTGCAAATGCCATGATTTTATTCTCTTTTAATGCTGAACAATATTCCATTGTGTATATATGCCACATTTTTTTTTTATCCATTCATGTACTGAAGGGTATCTAGGTTGATTCCAGTTTAACTATTGTGAATTGTGCTGCTATAAACCTTGATGTGGCTGTGTCCCTGTAATATGCTGTTTTTTACTTTACCAAAATGTATAAATGGTGTATTCTAGATACATTTCCTGTATCAGATGCAACGCTTCATAAACATCTTCTGTCAATTTTTCATCAATTCTTTTCGTCATTGGGATTTCTTTGGTTTGCAGCAATCAATGCTTGCTTAAAATTCGATCAAGTTTTCCAATCAGTCCCACTAGATTTAATCTCTTATTATGTAAGGTTGTGTTTCAGATTTTTTTTTTTTTTAGAAAATTCTTCACTACTTTATGACGAAGATACCTTCTTGTATATTCTTTAAGAGTTTAAAGTTTTCCTTTATGTCTTTAAGAATTTGTTACATCTGGAGTTTCTTCTTCGAGGACGCTGCTAAGTGGACCCCTCCAGCACACAATGTTGGTAGCATGTGGTATTGTGCAGCCGGCCTGGGGGATGTCTGGACACTGCCTGGAGAAGCTGCTTTCATTTACATTTTATGGGGTGATCCTTTTCCCCTACTACTGTTTGACCTCTCCTCTGTACCTTTTCAGGTTTATGTCAGCCAGGTCCATTTTGTGTCTTGGCTCAGTTTTCTCTCCCCTGTCTCATCTCTGCAGTTTTAATTACTTGGAGATCGTTATGCATCATGATGCTTGAGAACAGGTACCCATCTTATTTCCTTCAACATTGTCTTAATTTTATTGATCTTTCTTCTCTCATGCTAATTTTATGACAAGATGGCAAATTCTCTGATAAGCCAAACAGCTGGATTGTAGCTGGATTCAACCTAAATAGCCATTTGGGAGGATTGACATTTTTGTGCTGTTGGTTAATATGAAGGAACTGACTGTTTCATTTAGGTCTTCTTTTGAGTACTTCGGTGGCTTTTTGGAAATTATATTCATAGTTATGGGATATGTCTTTTGCCAAATTACTATTGCACCTACTCACTGGTATTGTGAGTAGACTGTTTTTCCATTAGACACTTTGGTAACTGAATGTTACCAAATGTTACATCCTATATTTCAAATAAGGATGGAAATGTCTTGGGAGTTGCTCTTGTATCCAACAGCTTGGCTTTCTCTCTCACTCTCTTGAACAACTTGCTCACAGATTTTAATTCTATGAATTCATTGAAAACTTTGACTGCTTTAAACAAATTAAGCAAAGCTATGCATCCGCCCCCATTAATTTAACTTGCTCACAAAGGTTGCAAAATGCAATGTGTTTATTTCTAATTCATTCTAAATCTACATAAGTTTAACAACTTTTAAATTGTGATTCCTCTTTTGGTCCATTATACTTCCATCCATATTACAGGGAGGGTCACTGACTATTCTTTTCTCGTCAATTATCAGAATGTAATTGCATCTTTCTCGGAAAACAGAGGTGATGTTATATGGATTCTTTGAAATGTATTGCAAATACACTTTGTAATCTGAGGTGCTACTGTTCTGTATAACTTGGAAAGGAATGGATGACTTCTCATATACATCTGGGAGTATCTATTTACTTTTGTGCAAGCCCACACGGCCCATATATACACGTGAACACTCATTTTATCATGCTGAGTTTTCTAATCATTTTCTCTTCTTCTCTTTTTGTCCTCTTGGGATTATTATTGGATTATTATTTTGTGTTAGAGGCCCATAAAATGTTCTGCTATAATTTGGATTGCAGAATGTCTCCAATAATTCTACTGCTGTAGTTCATTTTTATAGACCTTCACAATTAAGTGTGTTCTGCATAGTTTCCTAGTTTCTGGTCTTCTCACTCATTCATGAATTTGATGTAAACAGATTCCATTCCCTTTAGACTGCCATTTTCTACCAGCTGATTGGCCTGTGGACTTCTCCAGCAGAGCCGTGTGAGCCATCCCTGGGTCTGCCAAGGCAGCAGCTGGTGCACTGACTGATCTCAACCAACTGGAAAGAAACTGCCCTCAAAATACCTGAAAGCAGGTTTTCCCTGTGTGCTCTTTGCACCTCCCATTTTATGAACATCAGATTACAAGTTGACAAAATAATAAATATTTCAAGCTTTGTGGGCTGTTTGGTTTGCATCACAAATAGTGAACTTTGCATGCAGAGGAAAGGAGCCGTGAATGAACAGTCACAACTTCGTCCCCCCAAAAATCACATAGAAGGTGTGGCAGAGTGAGAGCACCAGTTCCTGCTCTGTATCATTAGATTTTCTCCTGAAATACTTTAGGATATTCCATGGTGTGAATATCTAACAATCTGTTAACTGATTCTCTATTGTTGAGCATTTAGACAGTTTTTCATTTTCATTATTGTAGATGACATTGTGAGTTCCCAGGTACAAATGTGTTTGCATGTCAGATTTTTTCCCATAAATTGTGATTGACCTGTGATAAATGATCAATATATTTTTATTGAATGAATTCACGAACAAATTTCAATTATGTCATAAAGTCTTCTCTGGGAGGTGAGGATGCAGATTGAAATGAAGGCCAAGTCCATCTGGGGAATTGTACTCTAGGGAGACAGAGTAAATGTGTTGGTTTCCAGCTGTGTGATCTTGGTCAAATCACTCAAATTCTCTGGGCATCATTGTCCACAGTTTAGAAACAGGATATATTGACTTCCTTGGGAATTTACCGTAAAGTTTGAATGATATCCATGTGACTATGCTGGCACTCAGCATTGGGAAGGGGTAGTTTTGGGAAATAGTAGCTTTCCCTGAGTCCTAGGGTCCATACTATGGCACATGGTCCCATTTTCCATTAACATTCATGTCCCCCTTGGCCCTCGCATGGATGCTTTGAGGCTGGAACTAGGGGCCACTGGACATTTACATAAATTTGCATAAGCAGAGCAATACCAGCCATATCACTGTGGTTTAGTTGCTTAGATCTCAGCTTTGCATGGTATAGAGGAAACCCCAGCATTCCAATCGGAAGGACAGGAAAGCTCACTCCCATTGTGTGTGTTTTCTAGAATTTCACTTTTGTGTACCCTACAGACAGATTATTGACTTTCCTGTCCTTCCTAACAGTAACCAAAATGTGTGCTCATTTCCCCAGGAGTTGTGAATTGCAATAGAGGAAAAATGATATCTCAGAAGAGTATTTAAATAAATATGATAAGTAAATGACCACATCCAGGACAAAAATTTAGGACAGAGTTTGGCATGCAATAGATGCTAAGTTAATCATGTTTGTGATATTGATTGTGATTTATCTTTATTTATGCAATGAGAGCCAAAATAAATTATCAGGTAATTAAAATGTAAGCATCGTGTTATAATCAAAGTAGATATATATTGAGTTCCTAGCCTGGGCTACACATTGTGCTCGGGAACTCTGCCAAAAAACTTGGTTAATTTTCAAAACAATCCAATGAAATGGTCTCAGTTCTAGATGAGGAAGCTGAAGCAAAGTTTCAAACCAAGAAGTCACTTATTACTAAGTTACATTGTCTGATACAAATATCTATTGAATATTGATTATGTCCCAGATACTATTCCAGGATTCTTCAAATCCTATGTAACTGGAATAGGAGCCCACTTGCATCTGTTAGCTTGTCCTGTGTAATGAATCCTTTCAGAATTTAGTAGCTTAGAACAATATCCATTTTATGTAATTCAATATTCTGTGGACCATCTGGGTGGTTCCCAGTCTGGGATGGTTTGCTAATGTTTCTCTTGAATCCCTGGAACCCTGGAAGTTGCCTGCTGAATGGCCCAGGGGAGTCCCCTCCACATGTCTGGTGGTTGCAGACTCTGAGAGTCTGCTGAGAGTCAGCGGGACCACCTTGGTCCACCCCAGTGTGGCCTGACATCTCCAGCAGACCAGCTAGACTCACCCGTGTGGTAGCCTCCGAGTTTCAAGTGGAATAAACTACCCCTCATAAGCACGTCTTTAAAAATAGTAATTTTGTCCCCTTGATTTGAGGCAGATAACAGTCATTATAGAAAACAACTAAGCAAGGTTTTGTTTTTCTTTTAAAAACTTATTCTTGCTTTTAATGAGCACTAACTGCATTTCTAATCTAATGCTACGCATACAGGACACAGAAATGTGTAAGTGCTGTCTCTACACAAAGAGGTCTGCTAGGGTGGGGTGGGTAGAGATGTTTAAACTCTTTTAAGTGTGACAAACACTATGCTCCAGAAGCTCTTGTAAGTATTTTTCAACATTAAACCATTAACTAATTTAATTTCCAAAAGGACATTTCTCTGTGTGTGTCAGTTCTCCAACACAGAGAACAGTTAGGGATCTTCCAGAGGCCCATCAGCTGGAGTAGGATGAGGTCCAGGCTACCTGCACCGTGCTACCAATAACCGCCAGGGGGTCTCGAAACCTGGAAGGATCCCACAGGAGTAGGAAACCCAATATTTCATGAACATGCTGTTGAGGTCAAATAAATAAATCCTCCCACTAAAGGAGAATTCTCAGCATAGCTGCAACACTGAGGCTCAGCCGCGCACACTGAATCAGGGATTTCAGGAACATGTATAGGTAGATACAGTTTTCCAGTTGGAGATTTAAAGTATTTCCAAAGGCACAGGGTGGGAAACAACATAGCAAAGTTTGAGTCACTGCATGTGTGAATTTCCTTTGGTTAGAGGAAGGTAAACAGCAGGTGACAGATGAGGGACGGCCTGTAACATTCACATTTGGTGCTAGGGCTTCCAAATTCTTCCAGTATCAGAAATCATGAGGCCGAAAACCCAGCAATCATGCCATTTGGGAAATTTCTGTGTGCATCAAGGAGCCAGTACATCTGGGGTGTGCCATTCCTGATGTGTGGTGTAAATACCCTGTGATATGTGAGTGGGGTTGTGGGAAGGTGAAACCCCTGATGTTGATTTTTTTTTCTACTTAATGGTTCCATAAGTAAGACAAATTTGATCAGAAAATGGGTCAACCCATCAGTGATTGGGATCCAGATGTTTCCCAGTTGGAGAGATGAACATGAAAGAATAACAGATAATTGGTTCAAGTGCACCAGTGTGGCGTGATAGCAGAAGCACGGCACCTGAACATAATTTTACATATTTTAAGGACTATTGTATTATTTCTACATTTGCAAGCGGCCCCAGGAAAAGTGTGCATGAAAAATCAATGAGGACCTAATGCATCCGGTGGAGAGCTTATGATAATATGGGGTGATCACCTCACAGGGGCAGAGTGAGCATCCCGAGAGAGCTTTGCAGTTTTCTGTCTATCTACCTCTCCATCTATCTATCTGTCCACGTATGTACCTCTACTTAATATTGCCTATACAGATAATGACTTTTGTTGTGGAATATTTCAAGTGTGAGAAGAGCAGAGGGAGGGAGAAGGGCTGTTTTCCTCTAGACAAGGCAACATTGATAACAGGTGTACTAAGTAGGTTCTGAGAGAGAGAGTCTGAGCATGCTATAATTTTGAGGAAAAATCCTCCAGCATCTACTTTCCAAGCTAGGGCGAGCAGTGGTTATAGGAAGAACCTGAATCATCCAGCAGGCCCATCAGAATCCACATGGCCTCCAGCCGCACTCCTCCTCGGTCCCGGTGGTGACCGCAGCAGCCCACTTCTCCTTATCATCCAGTTTTGCATTCTCCTGGCCTTGAGGGCAGGTCTCTTTTCTTGTCTAACCTCCAAGCACACTGGACGTCCATTCAATGCCCCTGCCCTCCAACAGTCCCTCTGTCCATAGAACTTACTGGTCATAGAAGGGATGGAAAGTGCATTAATAATTATATAATTATACAGAACTATAATTATTTACAGTTCATGGGTTTTGTGTTCGCTCTAGGAAATCTTTCATGACTACAAGGTCCTAAAGTGTTTTTTTTTTTTCCCTAGATCATTTACTACTGCATCTCTCATATTTAGGTGTAATTGATCTGGAGCTCAACATAGTATGCAAAGTGTCTGTTTTCAGGTGAGTTTCCATCTACTTCTTTCCCTTTTGTTGCATGCTATTCTCCTTCATTGAACCGGTATATTTTTTCAGACATCCACCAATATATTCCATTTTTCTACGTGTCTCTTGTCATGTCAATAACACGCCATCTTGATCGCTGTGGCTTTGTAGAAAGTCTAACATCAGGCACAGTCAGTCATCTAATCGTGTTCTTTGTGAGATAAGTTGGCAATTCTGGGTCCTGTGCATTTCCACGTGAATTTTAGAAGTAGCTTGTCAATCTCTACAAATTAGCCTTCTGAGAATTTGTCAGGGATTGTGAATCATCTATAAATCAATTTGGAGAGAACTGACATTGTCACAAACATATTATAGGCTTCTGATTATGTACATCTGCTTTATTTTCACAGTAGTACTATATTGTTTTGGGTGTCCAGATCTTGCATGTGCCTTGTTAAATTAATCTCAAGTTATTTCATGTGTAAGACTGACATTATTTTATTTAAATTTTCAATTATTTATTGCTAATGTATAGAAAAATAAGGGTTTTTTTTTTTTTTTGGTACATAAACCCTAGTGGACTTCTTCACTAATTCTATGTATGTATTTTTTTGTAGGTATCAGAAATTCAAGTATAAGAACGTGCCATGAGCATCCATGGTTAAATATGATTGACAACAGTTTAAAATGTTTTATTGGTGGATTACAGTCGAGCATCATGGGATTCATTGTGACATAGTGACACAAGCATGGTGTCTAATTTTCTCCATTTCAGTCCCCAGTTCCACCTGTTCCCACTTCTTTTCTCCTTTCCTATTCCCCTTCCTCTATTTTTCTGTCTTCATTGGCAGACAACATCTTTCTCCTTTTTATTTTTAAATTGGTGCTTTATAGACGTACATAAAGGTGGAAGTCACTGTGTATGTCCATATTTGTCCATGGAGTATGTTGGTCAATTTCTTTCTACTGTCCTTCTTTTCTCATTTCTCTTCCTTCTCCCCCAGACCCAGCCCTCTTCTCAATGCCTCTGCTCAATGATCTGCTTTCTATTTTCTGGGAATTCCCCGACCCTGCCCTTTTTCCTCATCAGCCATAAAGAGGGATGAAACTGTGGCATTTGCTGATCAATGGATGGAACTGGAGAACATCATGCTCAGTGAGATAAGTCAGACCCAGAAAGTCAAAGGTCAAATTTTCTCTGTCTAATTATCCCTTAGGGTTTCCCAGGAACACTATGATGTTGTCTGCCAATGAAGACAGAAAAGATACTTTCCCATTTGTATGCCTTTTATTTCTTTTTTGTGCCTCATTGCACTAGCCACTACGACATCTCACACACTATTAAATAAAAGTGCACAGAGCAGGTATTTTTGTCTTGTTTCCTACCACACATTAGTCTTTCATGATTGTGTATGATTTTAGCTTTAGCTTTGCATTTAGTTGAAAATCTTCTGAGTTTGCTGAGTTTTATCCCAAATTGGTTTTGAATGTTGATAAATAATATTGTTTCTGAATTTAAGAAGATAATTACACGGTTTTAAAATTTTTTAGTCAGTTAATACAGGGAATTTTACTTTCGATTTTAATGTTGAACTAGCATTGCATTTCTTGATTTATTGAATTTCGCCATGCTTACGTATGCTATATATCTATGTGTGTATATGTTATGCATCATTATATGTAGGTATATATCTATCTGTCTATGTAGGAACCCATTTATCTATGTGTTTATATATTTACATGTGTGAACCAACTTGTTCATGTTTTGTTAAGGAGTATTTTTTCATCTGCAATCAAGAGGGATATTTTGCCTGCAACTTTTATTTTGTTGTAATATCTTTGTTTTTGTGTCAACATAATTAACTTGGCTTTACTAGATTAATTTGACAACTTTTTTTTTTTACAAATTCAAGTATGATTGGTACCCTTTCTTCCTGAGAATTAACTACCAAGGTCACTGACCACAAAATTGTATATGTGCAAAAGCTTCTAAATAAAAATTTAATATTTTAAAAATAGACATAGAACTGCTTGTATTTTCTGTTTCTTCTTGGGTCAGTTTTAGTCATTTGCATCCAAGAGATTTGTCTATTTAAGAGGTCAAAGCTTTTAACAGAGTCTCTTTCATAATATTAATTAATGATATTTTAAGGTCTGTTGGATGTAAAAAAAAACTCTCCTTTTTCAGTTTTTCTTTCCCTTTCTTTCTGATCAAACTAGGTAGAGTTTGATGGATTTTTATTGATTTTTTTAAAAAGAAAATTTGGTTTTGCTAATACATTTTATTCTTTGTTCATATTCCACTTCATTGATTTTTGGTTCTTTTATTACTTATCTCTTCACTATATTATTATTCTTTCTTTCCTAAAACAATGCTTCTTTCTACCTTCTCAGTGCAGAAACTTTCAACACTGGTTTGGACTTTTTTCCTTTTTCTATTTGAGACATTTAATGGTGTATAATTTGCTCTGAGAACTTTTTCAGTTGTGTCTTCAGACTTCTGATGTTGTATTTTCATTTTCAGTTATTTTAAAATTAAAACAACTCTAATTACTATTATACTTGCTTTTTTGACCCATAATTTATCTAGAAATATTTTGTTCAATTTTAAATTATTTGCGTTATTTTGACATATGACATTTCTAATTTAATTCCATTTTTCCTAGGAAGCATGTTCTAAATCTAGGGAGACCTGTTTTATGGCTCAGGGTATGGCCCATCTTAGCTGTCATCCATGTGCACTGGAAAGAAAAAGAATATTCTGTGGCTTTGAGTAGAATGTTTCATAATTGTTAATATATTCAAGTTGGTTCTTCCATATGCTTGCCAATTTTTTTTGTTTACTTATTTTGTTTACTACTGAGAGACAAATGTTAAGGATTCCAACCATGATTGTGGATTTATCTATTTTTGCTTTCAATTCTGTGAAATTTTGATTGGTGTGTTTTGAAGTTGCGCTTCCAGGTGTCCATGCAATATTGAGGAAATAAAACATCATGTATTTTAATCAGAATTAAACCTAAGAAAAAACTCATGATCTGTGTAAGGGTGCTTTGGTCACAAGAGTTGTCCCATAGACTCTATCACCCGCATGATAGTATTGCTGTATTAGTTGGTGTAGGTACACTCTGCTATGTTGGGATGATGATAAATTTGACAGTGATTTATTTCTTAGAACTCATTCCCATAGTTAAGCAACTCACAATGGAATGTTCAAGAAATTTAGCAGATAACTGAGTTATTTGAAATCCCAATACATAAATATTCAAAAGACACAATGTCTATCCACCAAAGAGGAAATTTAATTGGTAGAGAAACATAAGGATAAATGCTAACACTTTCCACTAATCAAGAAACATAAAATAACTATGAACTTTTTTGTCTACTAATTGAGTAATGTATTTTTAAAATTGCAATAATCAATGCTGGGAAAGGTACAGTGTAATTATGCACTCAAATAATAATAATGATATTAGAGATTTTAATAATGAATAAATAAATGCTTTTTTGACCCATAGTTTATCTAGAAATATTTTGTTATTTTGAAAATAACTGAGCTATATTCATTAAGAACAAGAAAAAGTCTCATGCATTCACTCAGCATATTTTTAGTCTGTCACATTTTGGGCACTGTGATAGGTGCTGGGGACAAAACTCTTATCAGAGAAAGAATTTCTATTCTCATGAAACAGTCATACTTTTGGTATATGTGGAAACAGATTTTGTTTAGAAAAAATAATATTATTTGAAAATAATACCAAGTGGCTCATGTTATATGAGTTAACACATTTATCATATCACCAATAACTACTAAATTCATTAGAAACCTCTCAACTATTCATTAACTAAATGGACTATAGTACATTAACATTGTGAAAATATTGTCTATACACTAAAACAATTTTTATTCATTTGTCAACTAAACAGATGTTTATAAGTCAGTACATGCCCCCTGTTGCACCAGACATTATGAATATAATGACACTCAAGACAGAGTCCTTGCCCTCTTGGAGTTAATATTCTAAGGCAAAAATGCCACACTATACGATCTAACATTATTTAGAAAGAAGTGTATAAAGTAGATTTTGTCATTATGATTCTAATTTTCACATAAAAATAATTGGAACGAGAATACTCAAATGTATTAATTTTTTCCTTGTGGTGCAAGATCACCATAGACTTGGTGACTTAAAGCATCATACACAGGGCTGGGAAAGTAGCTCAGTGGTAGAGCACTTGCCCAGAATGTGTGAGGTCCTGGTTTCAGTCCCCAGGATGGCTGAAAACAAAACTAGGGCAAAGAACTTCAGTCCCATTTCTTACCCTGCAGGGTCTGTGGCTCAGGAGTCCAAGTATGGCTTCCCTTGGTCCTTGGAAGACAGCAATCAGGGAGTCCAGGTCTTCATTCTCTGGAGGCTCCCAGGGAGACATGTTGGCTTCCATGCTCACTTGGATTGGTGCAGAATTCCTTTTCTCCCTGCTGGATGACTCACGAGAGCTTGTACTTCCAAAGCCAAAGCCAGCAAGGAGAGCAGGAGCCGATGCTGGTCCATCGGCACCAGAGTCCCCTGTGGAAAGGCAGCTGTGGGAACCAAGTCTCATGGCCTTGTCCAGGCATATACCATGGTCATAAATGGTATTCCATTGCCCTTGCTATGGTCTAGTGGTCAGAGGCAAGTGAAAAGTCCTTCCCACACCCAGCAATGGGAGGAACTGTACAAGACATTAGCCAGAGGGCAGGGGTCATGGGGCCACCTTAAAGCCTGTTCACCACACCAAATAACCATGATTCTATTAGGGTGGGAGTGTTCTAGTCTCTGCTTGCTTATATTTATTGTAAAGGTGCTCTGCCTTTTATAATTGGACATATTTTAATTTCAAATGCAATGGTCAGCTCTCTTCTCTCCAATTTACCTGCTTGTATACACATATCATCTTAAAGGTGCCATGATTTCTTTTCAAACAGCCATTGATCCTTAAATTCCATTACTTTTCCATTATGTCTTTTAACTAATATAGCAGTAGTTCTCTTTTCTGCTTTTTATACTGGAAAAGTACATTTTCTCAGCTAGAGTTCATTATCGGCATTTCCTGAGCTAGCCTTGGAACACGACCACTTTTAGCAATTTATTTCCTAAGCTTATTGACTCTCTGGTGATTATTTAGAAGTAGGTGTATGCAGCCTGCTACATGCTTGGCACCTAAACACAGCCAGCCAGGGATGGATGGCAGAGGCAGAAGTCTCACCTGGGCAAGCCTTCCTCAGGTAGGAGCAGAGGACCAGTGGGGCTGTGATTCTGGAAGCAGTGGCTGCCGGTGAACTCACACCATCCTTCACCTTTCTCCTTTGTAGAGATCCCTGGAGCGAGTGGGGGATGGGCCTATCTAAATCCTGATTATTAACTCACACTGGGTAGACCTTGAGGGTGTGGTAATTGTTGTCATTTTTATAATATTGTGATATTAATCTTAGGGAATATTGAATCTCCAAATAGCCCATGACATAAAGAGACCTTTATGGCTCCGAAGGCGCTGTTATACTTTATTATCTCACGAATCTTCAGATTTAAAGAGTCCTCAATGAGACCTTGACATAATTAAGCCTAATGAGTCCAAAGGAGTTACAATGGTCTATTGTGTCAATAATTTAGACATGACAGGTCTTTGTTGGAAGCAGGCTTTGGTATCCAGTGGAGCTGGTGGGTTGTGTAAGACTGACAGCTGAGCTAGATGGTAAACTGTACTTGTCCAAAAGGCACTTTTTATACCAAACATGGAGCTTAAAATTGCAAAAAAAGGTATTTTACTCCAGTGAGCCTTGCCTTCAATGGCAGCTTGGGCCTCAATCCATGCATTCGCCATGCATGAGTTTGTACGTCGGCCTTCTCCCCCATCTGCAGTGCGAGGTGCAGAAATACAGACTCAAGGAAAAGAGGCCCTGCCCAAGGAGTCCAGAGTCTAAAGGTCTTAAGGACTCGCAGATTGGAACAATGGTTTTTAACACAATGACCCACAGGGTGACTGCCAGGTTGGGGAGTAAGTCATTTTGGAACCCAGCCACGCACATACATTTCTGTCTCTCATGCTGCGGCTCTTGTGCCAGAGCTGCAGAGTAGAATAGCTGCAGTGGAGATTGTGGGAGCCACATAGCTGGAAATATTCCCCTGTTTGAACCTTTAAGACACACTTGGCCCATCCCCAGTCTATAATTTCAAAGGCCTTGGGGTTACTTCAGTAAATTCCAAATATGCATGAATTAGCATTTTGAGATCACATGGCTTTGCCATTCAGAGAGCATGTTGTACTTTCTGATGATTTTATATTTATGATATTTTAATACAAGTCAAATGTTAGAGCTAATTCTACAGAATTTTACTCAGTACTGCTCTTGTCAGGTCCAGAGATAATCTCTTTGTCCAATTCCTAGAGTTCAAGAGATACTTAATCAATGTTTGCATGATGCGAATTCTATCAGTTTACATCATGAAGGAGAATGGGGTGGGTTTGAAGGTGTATCCTCGAATTATTTGCTCCTCCCCTATGAAATCAATATCTCCCTTCCCTCGTTTGTAAACTAGGTTGTGACTCACTTCTATCAAATGCCCCCTTGGATGTGAGGAGATGTCACTTCTGAGGTTAAGTTATAAAAAAGACTGTGGCTTCTATCTTGGGTTGTCCCTTTAGACATTCTGGGGGAGCCACATGCCACAGAGGAGGTGTCCGGGAAGGGGAGCCAGCTGCTGTGTTGTGCAGACGTCCAAGCAGCCTATGGAGAAAGCTACCTGGTGAGAAACCGCGGTCTGCCACCAACGACTTGAGTGTCCACTTGAAAGTGCACTTTCTGCAGATGCCGATGGCTAGGTGAGCTCACTGGGAAGTGAATCCTGTTCCATTTAGGGGGTAGACTGAGGTGAGCATGACCCCAACTGAGAGCTCCTCTGCCACCTCACAAGACAAGCTTTTCTGGTTTCTGACTCACAGAAAGAGTGTGAAAAGGGATGATTGTCACTCAGCTTGGAGTAATGAGTTATGCAGCAGGAAATAAGGAATGCAGGTGGGGATCAACCAATAGGCTGTGAGAGACCATCAAGGCTGCCTCTTGCTCTGAATTCCTTGCAACATTGCTGCCGGTCTGTTGAGTCTTGGGTCATGGGCCTAAGACTCCAACGCTGTATTATTCCAATATCTCCAGGTGTCAGTATCCTCTCCAGTGCCACGTTGTCCTTATTGAACGTGGTATGGGTTAATCTAGACCTAATTTAGGCACACATTACTCTCAGCTCCTGCAGCTTCAAGCTTAATGATGCTGACTTGGAGACTCCCGTGTTTCATTGCTTCCTTCCCTGCGAGAGGGAAAGGACTCCTTCTGCTACATTCATAAACCACTTTAGAAGACGGACAAGTAGGGCCGAAGCTCACAGGGCTTTCAAGGCTCACATTGACTTGCTTTCAGTGTTTTCGGATCCATCTTGCGTCGTCCTAAAATCCAAGAGTCAGTCACAGAGCATCCTTTGGGATGCAGCCATTCAAGGTAGTAGCCCAACAGGTCTATCCTACTAGCTAAAGATTGGAGCTGCACCTACTTCTAACCTCAGTGCAATCCCCAGGCCCACACAGGGTCACGAAGTGGATGGCAGGCTGTCATGCTCCTTTTCTGACAACCTGGGCCACAAGAACAATGGGAATCTCCAAAGATTAAGTTATAAAAAATGTCCATCTTCCAGAAGATCAACTAGGACCTGGTATTGATAGAGATGCCCCTCTTCACAGGACAACCATGAGATGGCACCTTCAATGCCAGGATTCCTCATTGGAAAGTTCTGGAACTTTCTGTCTCAAACTCTAAAACACAACGGTCAGTGAGCTGTGCAACAACAGAGCCACAAGCAAAGATCAGTGAAAACTCATGGGCAGCTAGGGGCACTGTTGGGTCCAGCACGCGTCCTGTTATCTGGGAGCCTTGGTGGAAAACCAATGACATCCGCATCTGGTCTACAAGCTCAGTGAGCAGTAAGTGCCAATCCAGGGCTAGTGTCGATCAATGTCCCATGGTGTCATGCCGCAGTCTGGCTGGGCACAAAGTCACGAGCCACCACACAGCTTGTAGATTCAAACAGCAACTCTTTATTCCCGAACTCACACCAGCCGTCTACAATCACGTTCTGGGGAAATCCACGTTCTCTGCCCAAATCCACACCCACTGGGCTTCTGTCTCCCAAAAAATACTGTCTGAATCCCGTGAGAACTCAAGGGGAACTCAGGCAGCAGGATACGCCCTATTCCCAGCAGGAATAAACTTAAACCTGGAACCACCCTAAACCCGGATAGTCCTAAACCAGGAACGCCCTAAACCCGGATTATTCTAAACCGGGAACACCCTAAACCCGGATCCGCCTTGGTCCTTGAGCAAGGTCACCTTAGATGCAATGTCACTGCAAAATGTCCTATTTCCACAAGTCCTTCCTCTAAGCAACATGGGGTACGCTGGCAAGGAAATTGTCATACCTACTTGGCTAATGGCTCCCAGCAGTGTCAGTGTAAGGTGTCAGTGGGAGGGGAAACCGGGCGAGGGTCCACTGGTACTGTGTATGGTTTCTGAAACTTTTCTGTCAATCTGTGCACATCCACATCCCGCATGAGTGGGAGATTTACTCCACAACCAAGGCTTGAATATTTCAAGAGATGGAAGAGTTCCTATGAGTCAGGAGAATGTGACAGTCACATGAGGAGGACGGACTGAAGGGACAATGTGAAATGTTTGGTAGCTTTCGAGTGCTGGAAGCCTCTGTGATTGGTGGGGAATCCTAAATGACCAGAGCATGCCATCGTGTTCATGGGCAGCTATTGGGGGTTGCACAGAAGAAAGACTGAATTATCATGCAGCAGGCACGGTGGCCACCGTGGAGGCCCGCCTCCTGAGCAGGGCTGGGGTTGCCAAGATCAAGTCTTCTACAGGATGCATTTCTAGTGTTCCGGACCCAACAAACATGCACGCCTCACCCACGCAAGCACCACTCTTGGATGACATGTGACCAAGTTTCCCAGAGGAGGTCCCCCATGCTCAGGAAGTCCTCTTCTGGGTTGGGCACCCCATATTTGCCCTTTCCAAGCATTTACTACCTCTTGCTCAAAAGATGGCACCTTTCCTTTGTCTGTTGTGCCCAGGATGGAGATCTGCCTCGGTCATCTGTCTGGGCATCCACAGGACCATACACATAGGGGTGCCAGGAATTTTGTTGAAGAAATGATTTAAGGAATCAACCCAGGGGAATAAGGGGGCCAACCAAGAGTCACTGGTGACCCACTTGTGCATAGAGTTAGGTGACCTGCCTGGCTCTCTGAGGGCAGAAATTATTGACTGCAATGGACACAGTAGTGTCCAAGTGGACCTTACAAGGACTATGGGAAAACCTGTGTGCTTACAGAGAGTTGGGAGAGAGGCAGGAAGTAGTCTTGATGCTTTCAGGGAAATGGGAACAGGTAGGGACCTGCATGCCTGGCCGGCCTCCCAGGCTACTCGGCACAGCACCCAGCCACACAGCTCTGCCCTGTGCACATCCGCTGGCCGCTGCCATCCAGAGGAGATCAAGGTCTTCAGCATCCCCCAGCCTCTAAGATCTCAGACAGCCCACAAGTCTATAATTCACAAGAATCAGTGCCAGCTCCATCCAACTTTCATCTCTTTGAAAAGTTCGTCCTAAGAATTGAGACATCACTTTTCTCTTCCCAAAGAAGGTGTATCCTTTTAGGATTCAAAGAGGCCTGAAAAATTGCCCTCATTTTCCTTGACGGACGACGTGCTGTGTTCTCCAGGTTGCTGGTCGGAAAATGGAAACAGAAGGTTTTTCCTTTTTATCCCTCCTCGTTACCCCAAAGTGGCTTTTTGGTCTTGCTCCCAATGAAGCCTTGGGCGAGACATTGCATGATGAAAGGGACAGTGGTCGCTCTGCCTGTTTCTGAGCCCATCAAGGACTTAACACTTCGATTGATAAGCCTGCTTCGTCAGGGACATGCGTATGTAAGACCCTGTGAAATTCAGGGCGGAGGTACGCGAAAGGTGCATCTGACTTTCCTCCTTCAGGGAAAGAAAGGCCAAGGTCAGGGGCTGCTTTCCGAGATTCTTGAGCATAAATCTAGGTTTATTTTTTTGACCTTTCAGTGTGCAAGTGGCAGTCCTGGTGCTAGAGAAACAGGGTTTGAAGCTCTTCTTTTTTCCCTCCTCTTTTTTAATTCAACAGCCTCCTTCCCCCTTCCTTTCTGTATCCAGAGTATCAATTAATGCTTCCTTGTTGGGGAAGTGGGGGGCAAAGGGAGATTGTTGAAAATTACTGACCTTGGAAGCACCGTAAACGGATTACACTAAACCTGAGGATTTCCAGGAACAAAGAAGCCAAGACAGTGGCCGCAGATGAGCAGGGCCTAGAAGCGCTGGGGCAAACCTTCCCGACTTTGAGAGCTACTCCGCTGTGAAGTGTCACTTACATTGTTGGCAGCTCATCCAAAGGGACATTCCTGTTTGCAGACTGTCACCAGGTTGCTGGTGACATTGAGGGGGCTTCAACCAGTGCAGACCTCAAAACACGTCCTTGGACACGCCGGAATCCACGCAGACCAACTCTCCATGTCTGCTAACTTGCTTACCCCCTGTGTGATGCTGGGTGGGTCCTTGGGACTATGTAAACCTCAGTTTCTCCTCATCTATAAATTATTTGTTAGCACTCACGGGATGGTCATGAATGTTGAAGGAGAAAATGTGCTTGTCGTAGTACCAGAAAAATAACAAGCACCCCTTTGATGTTCCTGTCCTCGTCACTGTCTCTAGGAGCCATTTGGAGATGGAGATTGTATTTCACTATATATTTGGTGGCTCTCTGTGCAAGGTGGCCAGGGCTGTCAATACTTGAATTTCCCCTTGCTCCTTATTAAACTTCTTTGTCGTCCTGAACCTCGCCTGCAAGAAAACTCAGCATGGAGCAGGTCTTATTTTTTTCTACCTCTTCCTAAAGGGAAGCCAAAACCCAGTTTGCCCTTCTATCAATAGACGGCTGTTTGGACAGCCTCGATTCCACGCCAGTTTGGTTTCTATTCTGAACATAACTTTATTTTCCCCCATTGAAGGATGCAGCAAAACCCCTCTTTGTGCAGAGGCCGTTAAGACTGCCCATTCTTAAATTAGCTCAGCAAAAAAGAAGTGCATTTTATAGTCAAGCCAGCAGTAATTGGACACTGTGACTATGAGTGGCCCTTGCGGTGTTTGGATGCGGGCCAAATGTACCTTCTGTCTGTCTCTGACACCGGCAGACAATAGCCGTATTATTTACTGCACTGGCTCCGTGCATTTCCAAAGGCCAGCTGCGAGAACAAAAGAAGCGCTCACACTTTGCCCAGTCCTACCCTCCACCCGAGGCTCTATCCATGTTTTGTAAATAATTCACCCCGCCACCCCAAATGTTGGATCATCTATTCTTTACTTCTTTCCCTTTGCACTGACCAGAGCTGCAAAGAAAACGCACATCACTCCTGTGAATCCTTGGAGGGGGATGGAAGGAGGGAGGGGTGGCCAACATCTCTTTGTTTCCATACCTTGGGATACAGAGTCACGACTATGGACCAGCTAGGAGGAGGCAGCAGCAGCAGGACCTGGGGGAAGTCGGCAAGGCTCAGCCTCTCCTGGATGGCCATGCTTCCCAACAATGCCATTCTGAGTTGTGTCTGCAGAGCTTCCTAAGAACTTGACGTTCACCCAGGAAACACTCCTAGGTTGCCCCAGTTATGACCATATGATCCCCCTGTTACAAACAGCCTGGGCTTTATAAGAACTGGGCAGAGAGTATCACAATGGACCTGGCTTCTGTTCAGAGACAGAATCTGGGGACGTGGACTCCACCGTCTGGGACTGTCTAATTGCCATCCGTACCAATGCGATGCAGCTTCATCAGATATTGGACAGGCGGTCTGTGAAAAGGGGGAGGGTGGGCAAGGCTCCTGACCCAGGCCTGGGTCTCTGAAGCACAGCTTAATCTAAACCATACCACCATCTTGTAAGCTCTAGGGCCTCTGTGGAAGCTTCTGTCCATAGCCATCTGTGGGCCCTTCTCACCTTCTCCCACACTGGACTAGGTTTTCTCACCTACTCCTGGCCCTCTGCTCATGTGCATTGGAACCTGCTGCATGCAGTTGCTCTTTCAAGTTGGATGGAGGAGTCCTCCCTCTGCAGGCTCAGCCTGTGTGTCTCCCTGCATAACACCTGTCTCCAGATGTGTAGCCAACACCTGGCATGGTGAAATTCAGACCAGGATGCTGTCCAGCCACAAGAACCACCCTCTATCCCACTGGTTCCAGAAATTCCACCAGGGGCACTTTTCCAGATCGGCCACCCTGGGGGTCCATAGTGGTTCCAAAATGAATTATGTGAAGTTTTCCTCATTCACTTCTCCATCTCCATGAGACAGGCCAGGCAGGGCACACACATTTTAGAGGTAAGTTTAAGTGAGATTTCAAAGATGTTCAGGTTAAACAGGGAGAGATCAAAGCTAAGGCCTTCAGCTGTGCAAGTCTATCGACATTTCAATACACGGGAGCCAGGGGCACCTCATCTCGACCCTTGAAGGGTCTGACTCTGGCCTCCACTGAGCTCATGTCCACCCTTGGATTTTTCCTTGTGGCTAGAGGTTCTCTTCCTGATCCAGGTCTTCATCTGCTATCCTCTCAATCGTCTGAGAGCTCCACTTGGACTTGTGCTGCAGGTGATGAGTCCAGTCAGACTCCCTGCCTCTCCAGACACTCAGAGCCGGACAGACCTTCGAGGACCCCATTGTTTTTATCCTCATTTCTCTGACTGAACTTGGAGCTCGGGGAAATCAAGGCTTTTGCTCAAGATTCCCAGGCCCACGGGTGACAGATAGGAGCTTGAAGCTACGGTGCCGACCCAAGTCTTCTAAGCTTCCAGGACCCTGCTCTAAGCTCATCATCACATGTGCCGTTTTTTTCTTCAGGGTTTGTCCTGGAAGGATTTTGACATTTTGAGTGTGGGGATGAGGGCTGCTGGAATGTCACTGCACCTACTCTGAGTGAAAGCCAATTTCCCCTTAGTTTGGTACTTGCAAATAGCAAAGTTAATTAATCCCCTGTAAATAAACATTTGCAAACTGCAGCTCAATATAACAGCATCCAGGAAGGCTTCCAAATGGGTTTTGAGATTAGATGAGAAAAGGACCAGAGCCCATCACATGACTGTGAATCTGAAAGTTGGGCCCATTAGTGATTCCTAGAGGCTAGAAAGAAGGGGCGGAGGGAATTGGGTAAGGGGTACCCAAACACAGTCAGATAGCGTTAATAAGCTCTGCTGTTCTTCATCATGGGATCACAGCAACCTATTATATATTTTATGAATAAGTGGAGGAGAGGGGCTGGGAGGCTCCACCCATGGAGTAACGATATGGAGATGGAACCCTTCAGTGCTCTGATGTGATTAGTACACATTATATATATATATATATATATATATATATATATATATGACATTGTACCCCAGAAGTATGTGTATAATTACTACATGTTAATTGAAAATTAACATGTTAATTTAATAATTGTAAGGAGGTGGAAATGTTAACTACACTGATTTGATCACTACATACTATATCCATATATCAAATGATCACACTGTACCTCGTAAGTTTGGATCATTAAAATAATAATGAAAAACACATTGTCTTCATGGGACATAAAGACACCCATATGGATTCCAGCCCTGCCATTGGATCACTGAGACCTTTGGCAAGTTGACAGATGGTCTCTGAACCCATATTCCCATATGAAAAATATGTTGAGGTCACCACTGTGGGCATTCTGCTAGACTTGGAAAGAAGAAATGCCTTCTACGCTTTACCTGCTCCCTGGAGTGCTCCATGCGGTAGGTCCCTCTCCTCTCCTCTCCACCCACCTTCCTGCCTTCTAGCTTAGCGGAGCTGACCTCCAGGGACTCCTCAGCTTCCGGAACCTCTTTGGATAATGAAGGTGTTGGGCAGGAGGGTGCAGCCAGACCACGTCCAGCTCCTTCTCAGTCTTGATGGACTCACACGGACCACTGATTTGCATCATCCCCTCCCTGTCTAATGAGCTCGTGTGCTCACAGTTAATGAACTAATTACTTCTGGGCAAAATCAGCATTAAGTTGCAAACCTGCCTTCTGCAGCCTCCATCAGACCTGCATTCTTTTGTTCAGTTCGAAAAAGCAGGGCAGTACACTACTAGCTCTGCCAGATTCCGACGACAGGTCGTCACCAACCTGGAGACAACCAAATCTGCTGGCACCGTGTGAATTAAAATATCTCTCTGGAGGAGAGACACCAGACATGACAGGTACTTTCTAGAGACGCGGGACGGCTGAACACATGCTCTGACCTGTGGGCCTTATTGCTTTTCCAGTTGGAAATATGGCTCCTCGGCAAGGCTGGAGGATCCCGCCCCCCACCCCAAATGACTCAATTAATGGCAATTAAATGGAGGTGTGCAAATGGATTGCTTTTGATTCAGATGGTGGTGGGCAGATTGTCTCTGAGCAAACAGGAGGGAGCTTTATCTGCAGGAAAACCTACTCTACTTTGAGACAGGACCCTCTTTGCCTGGGGAAAGCCTTTAAGTGGTGTGGTCAATGGCAACTTTCCTAAAGACCTTTGTTTTTATTCCTTGTTTACTGAGAGGCCAGAGCATGGACTTCCGAGTTAGCCATTCGGGCCGTGAATCCTGGCCGTGTCCCCAGTTGGTGTGGGACAGTGGAGGAACCACTGAATCTCCTCTTTGTTTGCCTAGTTTCCTCTTTGTTGACACCTGGAAGATGACAGAGCCCAATCACATTGGGGTCCTTGTGGGATCTAAATGGGTTGGGGGTATATGTACCAATTCTGTAAACACTGGCTTAACCCCAGGTCGAGACCACTGATCTTCAACTGTGTCCGTTTCCCAGCCTCCCTAGTAGTTGGGTTAGGGACACGGATCTGAGTCCAGGAAAATGGGAAGTGAGGCCTCTCCACCTCAGCAATCTGGATGGTCACCTGATCCAGAAGCTACTGTGGGGCAGAATTTCGTCAGCTGGGCCAGGGGGTGCAGAGAGAGAGAGAGAGAGAGAGAGAGAACGAGAGAGAGAATTTTAATATATATATATTTTTTTAGTTTTCGGCAGACACAACATCTTTGTACGTGGTGCTGAGGATCGAACCCGGGCCGCACGCATGCCAGGCGAGCGTGCTTCCTCTTGAGCCACATCCCCAGCCTGACATTAGTTTTTTTTTTACTGAATAAGTTTCCCAGAGCAGCCATAAACTAGCTGCCTGAAAATGAAGCACAAGAAATCTCTTCTCTCATAGTTCTGAGAGCTAGAAACCTGAGCTCAAAGAGCCAGATTGGCCATGTTCTCTCTGAGCCTCTGTAGAGTCCTTCCCACAGTCTAGGGGGGCTGTCGACCTTTGACATTCCAAGCTTCTACCTGTTTGACTCCCCGAGCACCTGTCGTCACAGGTACCCTCCTCCTCTTAGAAGAATGCCAGCCATGTCGGATCAGGGCCCACCCATGTTAACTGCATCCCACTGGCAAAACTTTACTTCCAAATAAAGTCCTATTCCCAGGCACTGGGAAGTAGGATTTCTGATATATCTTTGGGGATCAAAATACAACACCTGGAACACCTACTGGTTTGTGTAGGAAATATAATATGCGGGAGGTAGGGGTCTCTATGATGTGAAGTCAGAGATTTGGGTGTTTGTAACCAAAGTCCCCTTGTGGGGCAAAATCAGCTCTAAGTTGCAAACCTGCAGGTCCTTGATGACGTCAGCCCCGTGCTAGGTGGGGCAGAGAATACCCACAGAGCTTACCGTCCAGTTCAGCCCTGGCAAACAGGAAGTGTTGAATAAACGGTGACTATCACAGGTGTCATTTCAGAGTGTGACCACTCTGGTGATGAAGATGAATAAAACATTATCCTCTTGGAAACCCTGGGGAGTGGCTGGGGAGACAGAAAATGAAACAGATTAATAATATAAAGGTGCCCGACGGAGAGTATGGTTGTTATTTTTGGCCCAGAGGAGCCAGTCCTTAGCTCTCCCAGGCATGGAATGTAGGGTGTGAGGGTGTGGAAGGGTGGGCGGCGGAAGGAGGCCACACCACAGAGGCCACCGCGTGCCAACCTACATGTGGAATGCAGGGACCTTTGAATGTACAGAGGTGTGGCTAGCTTTGTCCTTGGAAGGAGTGAGAAGCTGTGCCTCTCTGACAAAGCCCAACACAACAGCCACGATTGCACTATCACCTCTGCTGTGCGCACCTGGGCACTGCCCGGCCCTGGTCTCTGTCCACAGTGATGGCCTGTGGCCTGCCCGTTAGCAGGGAAACCCCCTTGACACCTCCACCTTGCCTCCCCCTTTCCCATGGTTCTATTCCAACACCTGGCCCCCGGGCTCTTCTCTGGGGTTTAGCATCTCTTTCCTGAGTACATCCTGTCTTATGTAACTATCAGCACACGTAACTGTACCTGCTTAAATGGAATAATTCAGCCAACCCTGAATGTCTGTCATGAGCCAAACCCTGAGCAGTCTAAACAAATCAGGTTTTCAAAATGCACCACCTCCTTGGGCCTTCGTCCCTCCCAGTGACCTAATGACTACCCCCCACCCGCCTTCCTTGGCCACCTTTCCTGTCCTTCAGTTTTCTCCTTGCCCCCTCCAGGAAGCCCTCCTTATTACCCCAGGACATGACAGGATCTCATGATGGACTCTCCAGTCTTCATTTCTTATTGACACTGTCAGAAATTACCAATGACTTGATGGCTTCAATCAACCCAAACTTTTTCTTAGATCTAGAGGTCTGAAGTCTGAAATGAGACGCCTGGAGCCAAATTCAGGGCCCTGCAGTCGGCCTCTCTTCTGGAGGTTCTGGGGGAGGACCTGGTCTGGCCCTTTCCAGCCTCTTGAGTCTTCTTGAAGCCTCTGCTCACAGCCCCACCACCCCACTCTGTGTCTGCTGCCGCTTCTGCTCAGCTCTGGCCTTCCTGGGAGCCTTTTTTAAAGATTACTTTGGGCCACCAGATAATCAAGAGACTCTGCGCATCTTAAGATTTTCACCCGATCACATCTGCAAAGTGTCTCTTCCCGTGGGAGGTCCCAGAGTCACGGGTTCCAGGAGTTATGATGTGGACATCTCTGATGGGTTAGCACACTGGGTGGTGGTTTTGCAGCCTTCCTACCTGTGCACTCTGAAGATGGAAGCTGCATGCTTCAGCACCGTATCTCCAGCACCCCTCAAGGTTCTCATCGTACATGGGTCCCCATGAAGGTTTGATGAATGAATCAAATCACAGCCTGCAGCTTCTGCTTAGGAAGACCACCTTGGCCTGCCAGTCGGGGGGACATGGCAAGGCAAAAAGCTTCGACAGGGGGTCCTGAGGCAGAAGTCCTCGTGCATGGTGGGGACCAACACCATAGAGCTCCCAAGAACCCAGCAGGGGAGCATCTCCACACTGACACTGGTAGCATCGATGCTCTTGTTCACAAAACCCTGTGGTGACTGGACTGGTTCTGCACATTTTATTTGCTCTTCGTTTCCAAGTGGGACCCAAATGTGGACAGAACACATTCCATAAAGGAAAAGAGATGCAGAAGTACTCTTCCAACACGCATCTGGTTTAAGTGACTGAGCACATTGTAAATCAGATCTTCCTTCCAGAGACTATTGTATGTAAAGGTATCGTTGCCTCATAGGAGATACAAAATAAATTTCTGGCCTTTATTTGTAATGAACCAGTTGTTCTTATTTTCACTGTTATTCTAATCATCCTCAAAATAATGCAGCAAATGGTCTTATGATAATATTGGATCATACTTGTTGTCAGAAAGAAAAACAGGCACATTCACATCTGAAGGCATTGGATGGAGGGAGGGAAGAGGGTATCTGACATATGTGGACCACCTGGTACCCGCTGGTTCTATGTAGAGTTAGTCTCATTGTATCAGTTAGCCCTTTCCACAATAATGCTGCATAACAAGCAAATCCTTGGGTCTTCATCACATGTTTTTCACCCTTCTAGACTAACAGCCTTGTTGGACATTGTTTGCGTCAGGGGAGGGCAAAGGAACAAGAGACTCAGTGGAAACAGCAAGATAAGATCCTTGGTTGACTCCACCAAAGCCAGTCACATAGCCATGCCCCAAGTCAAAGGTTGGGGGTGCAGGTAACGATGAGCAATGGAAGCCGATTGTCCAGTTTACCACACTCATAGAAACAGAGTGCATCTATTAGGTGGTTGAGGAAGTTGGGTTGGAAGACAGAGAAAGGACTTGCCCCACACAAAAAAGGCCAGAAAATGGTGGAAAGTGGGCTCAAGTCTAGGTTTGTCTGACTCAGTGATCCTCAGAAATTTTCACCCCCGGGGAACACTGGACTATATCTGGGGCCATTTTTGTGTGTCAGACTGATGGGACAGAGTGGAGGAGTGTTGCTATAGGTGCCTAGTAACTGAGGTCAGGAATGCTCCTAGATTCCTACAAGGAAAGAGACAATTCCCAAGACAAAGAATTTCCTAATGTCCAGGTGGAGAAACACGGGTCCCAAGTGTGACCTCCTTCCTTCTACTCAAATCCCTTCTCTAAGTCAAGAGACCTCATCGAGTGCAACTGGGGGGCAGAGAATGACCCGGTCACATGTGAGTTTGATGCTCTTCGTTTGGGGCTTGCCATATTTAATTTATGACTTACTTGTGTCACTTATTCCTTCAGTGTACATCACAAGGCCCCAGGACATCCCACTTTCCCATTGATACCAAGATGTCTGCAAGTGCTGGTCTCTGACTATCTTTATGCCTCTCTCTGTGCTGGACACACATTTGCAGTTGAATCTCACCACGATGGCTCAACTGGCCCCTTGCTGGGCACGTGGGCAGCTCCTGTTCTGGGCCATGCATCAGGACCGTAACCTCACTGAAGAAGGCACCACTGCTCGTCAGCCTCTCCCAACCGCACCTTACCCCCAACACCCCACACCCCGTCATGTAACCTGCTTCCTTTATATACTGTCTAATTATCCTTCACATAGGCAACACTCCTGACCAAATAAAATATTCAAACAATTCCTCTGATGGGGGCAGCATATTCTAAAGTCATATTTAGAATACCATTTGTTTTTCCGTTAAGCTGGGCATTACCAGGGTTGGAGCCCTGGAGATCACCACCATAGGACAGGCCTCTGACACCCCTCCTCTATTCAATCAGTCTGGAACTGCCTCGCTTTCTCCCTGTTTATGTTGGTGAAATACATTCATCTTTGATTTCATTGACCTGAATGCTTCCATCTGTGAGGCTCTGCATCAGCCCCACCGATTTTATATTTTTATTTTATCACTGCTTTTTTTTTTCCTGATACTGTCATCTCATTAAAATGTCTTTTAGCTTTTAGACATGAAGGCAGAAAAGGACTAATTAAAATCTGCTTGGTTCTCTGATGTGCAAAATGGAGAAGTACCAGGTACACACTGAACCAGGTACAAACAGAAAAGAGGAACCCACGGAGCTACACCAGCCCTGAAGAAAAGTGAATAATTGGAACCACTGAGTTGGGCCAATCCCACAGGCTGCTCTCCTGTCCCCGCTGAGGTCAGAGGTCAGCGGAGGGACTTCACAAGACTTTTGCCAATAGCAGACTCTAGATTTCAGAAGCAGCTCCACAGTGACTTCGTCAAGCTATCAAGTGGAATAAACCTTGATGGAAATCATTGTTTCATTCAGAGCTACGGGTTATTTTGTTTGTTTGTTTGTTTGTTTGTATGTATGTATTTAATCAGCATCTTAGCATAGAAAAGATCTGATTTCTCAAGTGTGTGCTGTGTCCCGGGCCAGGCACCCTCTCCAGGACTCCTTTTCATTCCTTGATAGTACAAAAAAGTGGGGCATTCAAGAAGATTTTTATTTATGTGTGTGTTTTTTTTTAAAGTTGGTGTATAATTACGTGCAGGGAAATGCACAGATCTCTCGTGTAAAGTCCCACGAGTTCTGACACATTGACACTCCCATGTAACACACCACCACTGAAATTCTGAACATTCTTCTCATCACAGAGAGCTAGCTGCCTCTGCACCTTGGCAGTCAAATTCCGCCAACCTCCTCCACCCTGGCAGACTGTTCTGATTTTTCTCACCGTTGATCATCTTTCCCTGATGGAGACTCTCGGTGAGCCAGAGGACTGGCTGCATGGGCTCCTCCTGTCTGGACCCCTTCTCTCAGGTCACGGGCGGTGCCCCTTCTGCCTGGCAGTAGCTAGCTGAGTGTGGCGTGACTTGGGCATCTCTTCTGCTGGTGGACCTTTCCCAAGTCTCCTGCTTTGGGAATAGTTTTGGGGTATTATGGATGAAGGAGAATACACATCACTTTGTAAGTTTCTCTTGGGCAAATACCCAGGAGTGGGCTCTTGGGTGGTGCTGTGGCTTGAATTTCTGTCTCGGGAAATCCAGCTACTGAAGCTCTAATCCCCAGGGTGGCGGTAATTAGGTCATGAGGGTGGTAGGAGTAGTGGTTTCAGAAGAAAAGACCCCAAGAAAAGATGGTCCCTTTCCTCCCTCTACCTGAGGACACAGCAAGAAGGTGGCCATCTGCAAACCAGGAAGCAGAATCTGCGGACACCTTGACCTGGGACTTCCCAACCTCCGGGACCGAGAGAGCTAATAAGTGTTTCTAGGCCAGCTGGGCCATGATAGTTTGTCACACTGGATGACCTGACTGAGACAAGTAGTGCATGATGAAGTTGTAAGAAACCGCTAAGCTTTTCAAAATCGTGTGCCATTTTACACTTCCACCCGCAACACACGGGTCTTCTGTTCGGTCCACGTCCCCTTCAATGTGTGGTGGCATCCGTGTTTGAAACCTCCTTATTCTAATGGGCAGGCAGTGGTGGCTCATCATGAGTTTAGTGGCACTTCTCTGCTGACTGGTGACACCAACTCTTTTCCATGGGCCTCTTAGCCATTTATGTATCTTTGTGCGTATGAAATGTGTATATTCCAGTCTTTCCCCCATTTTCTATCCTAAGTTGGAGGATCTCTTGATACCTGTCTAGTCTGAATGCAGCTCTCAGATAAGTTGGGGAAGATGCATGAACCGTGGGTCCCTTTCTCCAGGTCACGGTGTGCTTCATTTCCTTAAAGGTGTCTTCAATGAGCAGTTTTTAAATATGTTGATGTCCAAGTTTTCAATTTTTTAAAGCTCCATTGTGGCTGACATATAACAACAGTGCAAAGTTATAATGCAGAACCTTACTCAAAGGTGGACTCTTAAGAGGTTGTTCTCATAGAAGTCGAGAGTAGAATAGGTTTCCTGGAGGCTGGGGGCGGGGGGGGGGCAAGGGGAATGAGAAGACCTTGGTCCATGGGTTAGTACTTTTTGTAGTTAAGAAACCATTGCCTGTCCCAAAGCCCTAGTTTCCCGTTTTTCTTCTAGAAGCTCTGTAATTTTAGCTTTTATGCATGTTCTTGCCTATGAATCATCTCGACTGATTTCCATGTGTGAGAGGAGGGGTCATGTGCCAGAGTGGCTGAGGTTCATTCTTATTTTTGATAGAGAGGCATCAGTTACTTGGAGACCATCATTAAAATTCCTTTGGAGGCATCGGCATATATATTGTCAACATTTTCCCACCCTTTTAAATAGCTAAGGATGCTGAGGTACAAACTAGTGCTGCAATTTTTCTAAGATCAGGCAGGCAGCAGGTGACAGAGCCTGGATTAGGAGAATTGAGCTCCGCATCACATTTATCCCTCCATCGTACCCTGGCGGAGAGAGGCCAGCATGCCTCACTGGGGGCAGTGTTCACAGGGATCTGACGATTCAGAGACTTTGATGAAGAACACTGGTCAAATGGCCAGTCAGGGTCAGGGGTTTCCCAGCCTGAGGGCCCTGGTGTGATTTTTTTGGTTTGAGCTGATGGAATCAATTTAAATATTTGAGGGAACATGAGAACTCACTGTTAAGTAAGCCTTGTTATAAAAACAGACGATGACTCACTCAGACCCACCTCTGTCATTGTTCTGTCCCCCATTCGTTGTATTAAAAGGGATGATAATTGTGTGGGGGTGATAGGCTTGCTAAGAAGCCTGATCTGCTCTTGCCACAGTGTATGCCTGTATTGAAACTTCACTTGGTGCTCCATAAATATACACAATTCTGATTTGTCAATTAAAACTAAAACTAAAATTAAAAATAAGCTAATGAAAACTTATTAAGCACCTATTGTATGCAGAGAACTGGGTAAGTGTGAAGTAGAGAAAGACAGACCCTCCTCAGGGACTCCCGTGGTCAGGGCACACCTGTCCTCTGTCAGGGGGCAAAGGAAGAGTTTGGAAGGTGAAATATGTGCCTGAGTGAGCAGGTGACTAACGGAATCCCAGGAAACCTGATGGGGACAGGGAAGCCTCGAGTGAACCAGGAGACTCCATGTCATTTATCTGTGAACATTTGTTGAAGGAATGTGATTTGGTCACAAGGGCATTTTGCATTTTTGCTGATCAATTCTCAACTAAAACTATTTTCACCAAGGGGTGAGGCCCCACAAGAGAAGCTTCCTGGGCTCTGTGGATCTTCTGTTCTGGGTCCAGGCCCGGGCTCCTCTATCCTCGCACAGCTCGGGAGTGAATGGTAGCATATGGCCTTACTAACCGTGAAGGGCTGTGGACCCCAGCTGGTCCATCATGAGAACTCCCGATGGGCAGTAGGTGTTGTCTTTCCAGGGTGCCGTTTCTCTTTGTGGTGCCGTGAGCCTCAGAGAGACCCAGGCAGTGTCCCCTGACCAGTGGCATCACAGCAGACCTCTCGCTGTGCCACCATCAACTGTCAAGGATTGGGTGATGTGGAGGCAGATCCCCGAGAAGGTGCATGGCGAGACCTGACCCGTCCTGGAGGGACTCAGGAGGTGGCCATTGTGGCGTCAACTCTGGGCTCTGAAGAGGAATTGTGGGGAGACTCTGCTGCCCGTCGCCAAGCCTGTGGCCAGCAAGCGGACTCGGCCACCGCGGTTTCTTTGCCACGCGTCCAGGGATTCTCGGGTGTGAGGCTTCATTTCCAACCTGCGCCTCTGACTCAGAAGGTCGCACTGAACTTCACCCCTGAACCCACCGCTCTCCAACATTGCTGCAGAGCAAGTTTTCCACGCAGCAGGGGGCCAGGCCAGGGGGCACCGTGGAGGTCACCTCGAAAGGACCTCGGTGACTCCACCCTGCGGGCTCTCTCACTCTTTTGGTCTCAGTCTGGACCTTGCAGTGGCTCACGTGACCCTCAGGTGCATACTCTGCCCCTTTTGGCAAGTCCAAGGGGAGCCTAGCGAGTCCCACACCATGTGGACACTTGCTCCCTGGCCCTTTCACCCCCTGGCCCTGGCCCACAGCTGGTTAGAAGGAGCCACTCCAGGCCAGGGTGCTGCTCTTGCCCAGGCCACAGGGTCCTGGGCTCCGTCCCCAGCATTGCCACCAACAGCACAGCGCAGCAGGGTGGCCTTCCAAATGCAGTTCCTCCTGATGGGGCCGCTGCCTGTCACAGACTCTGAGGTCTCCCCTTCCCTTGGTCTAAAATCCAGGACGCTCTGCTTCCCTCCTGCCCCCTCCTGCAGCCTGCAGTGCTGCCCTCTGCTCCCGCCAGGGCCCCCTCTCCCTTTCTCACTTTGATGGATTCTTTTCAAAGCGTCCTTGGCCTGTTCACAAATAAACTTCCATTTGGAAAAACCCAGTAACTCAGGTGAGCCTGTCCTACCGACGTCCGAGAAATGAGCTTCCTAGGAGCAGGGAGAGAAGGTGGCAGAGTACACACTGCCCCGTCTCGGCTCTGGTCCCCTGACCTGCTGTGGGATCCTGCTGAACCTCAGCCCATTTCCTTAGGTAAGAAATGGAGAGGACCCTGTGTCCACTTTACAGGATTGCTGGGAGGGGAGAGGCAGTTGACAGCTCTTGGAAGGATTCCTGGCACCAGATGAGTCTTCAGTAAATGAGATTTCTTGTGAGTAATCTTGTGCATATAAAGCATAAACATTTATAAATAAAAATACAAATACAAATTTTCACATCAATTGAGTTATCTTCCCATTATTATATCTTTTTAAAAAAATATTTTTTAGTTGTAGATGGACACAATACTCTTATATTTTGTATTTATATTTTTACATGGTGCTGAGGATTGAACCCAGTGCCCCCCACATACCAGGTAAGTACTATACCACTGAGCCACAACCCTAGCCCCATCATTACTTTATCTTTTCCCCACTTATCTTCAAATCTCTCCACAGCGATATCTATCTCATCATTTTTACCAACTGTACAATATTCCATGTGAACATACCATTATCCATTTATACCTTGTCTCAGTGGACATTTCATCTTAAAAATGTGTTTTGCTTGCTATTATTTGACAAAAAGCAGTAAACTATAGCAACAGAAAAATGGACAAAGGATAAGACAATAGAAAACCTACCAGTGTCCACAAAGATATGAAAACATGTAAGCAACTTACCAGTAATAAGGAAAATAAGAATAGAAATCATAAAGAGCAGTGGTGTTCTCCTCACAATAAGTGATGTTAAAGAAATATTGATGGTATTCATTGATGAAAAGGAGGTGATCAGTAATTTCTGTTCTACTCCATTGGTAGGAATGTGAATTATCACATGTAGCCTCTCTGCATGCAAAAAGATATTTTCTTATTGGTTTGTAGAAACCTTTACTTATTATGAATATGGATAATTTTCTATTTGTGTTGCAATTATTTAGCTTATACTTAGATTTGTAAATGCTGAGTTTTACTTTAAATAAAACTTTATTTCAATGCAGTTATATGTGCCAACTTTTATATTATGGCTTCCAATTTGGGGGTCTTATTTAAGAAGCTTCTTTACATCTTAAGATTGCAAAACCATTATTTATTTCCTGCTAACATCTTGATAACTGATTTGTGTACAGTGGCTTTGTAATCCATTAATTATTTCCTGTGTAAGTGAGACTGGTAGTGATCTAATAATGTTTATCCAAAGCTGAGCGTCACTAAGACCTTTAGTAACTATTCCATCGTTTCCTTAGTGGCCAGAAATACCAGTTTCCTCACAGAGGCCACTCTTTCCGCAAGCATGTGTTACCTTAGAGTCACGTTCAGATTCCCCAGAGGTATTGGTCTGCAGTTGGTGTGATACTGTGTGCAGCTACCTGCCTGTTGGATTTGGAAGCAGCAGTCTGTGTTGGGCTCCTGGAGTGAGTTGGGACGTTTCCATGTTGTTTATTGTTTTGGCACAGTTAATCAAACATAGGGATTCTCCCTTCACCAACTTGATGGAAATGAAATTCAACTACACTAAAATGAACCCATTTGAACGCATTCATTTGATAAGTCTGGAAATACACTTGCACTCATTTGAACACCAGTAAACCAAAATAAAAAAGAAAACTTCGTTTTGCCCCAAAATGTCTTTGTCATATCCCTTTTGTAGTTAATTCCTCAGGGCTTGGCTATTCATTTACCATTCTGCTTTTATTTACTTTAGTTTAATTTTGCATTTCAAAGAACATCACATAAATGAAATCATAATAGGCATAGTCTTCAGTGTCTGCCCTTTTTAACTCAGTATGACATTTTTTTAAAATTAATTGATGCTGTGGCTTATACAAGCAGTATGCTTATTTTCATTGCTGAATATTATTTCACTGCATGGATGTATCACAATTTGCTTATTTACCTGTTGATGGGCATTTGGATCAATGCCAGGTTCAGGTTATTATAAATAAAGGAACCATAAATATTTGCATTCAAGTTGTATGTGCACATATGTTTTCATTTCTTTTGGGCAAATACCCAAGAGTCAGATTTCTAGGTCACGTGGTAAAGGAACGCTTACCTTTATTGGAAATCACAAAATTATTTTCCGGAGTTTTCTACTTTTTGCTTTTCCAACCTGAGTGCACGTGGGTTTCGGTGGCTCCTCGTTCTTGCTGACTGCTGATGTTGTCAATCTTTCTAACCTCAGCCACCGGCGGCGAAGGCATGTAGGAGTATGACATTTAGGTATTAATTTGCATTTCCTTGATGATTAATGGTGTTGAGCACTTTTCACCTGGTTTGGGGCCATCAGAAGGTCTTTTGTCAAGTGTCTCTTTCAACCTTTGTTTTCTTCCTTTCTTGTGCCGTTGGTCTTCCTAATATTTGGTGGTAAGAATTCTTCATGTATTTTGCATGAGTCACTTGTCACGGGTGTTAAGACATTTTCTCCCAGTCTGCTGTGGATCTTTCCATTCCCATAACTGCTTCTTCCAAAGAGCAAAAGATTATAACTTTGATGAAGGACATGAACTTTGTGAGAGACGACTTTTGGACTGTTTTTTAAATTCTTATGATTATCTTTTACATTGCCCTAATTAATTTCGCAATTTATATTCGTCTTGTTAATCATTTATTACTTTAAGTTTTTCAAATTTATTGGCAATAAACGTATAATGTCATTTAAAAACCTCTTTCAATCCCGTCCTTATTATCTAAGCTCTTTACTCCTGATTGGAGCTTTTCTTCTTTGTCTTCTTTTATTTTTTTCTTCATTTTGGATTTCTTGACAAGTCAAGATGAATTCTTTTCCTCTAATTTATTTAATTAATTTCTCTCTTCTAATATTTAGATTTTTTTATGATACTTTTAGGATTTTAAGTTAAAATCTCCATTTACCCTTTTCTAGTCTCTATTTTAGCATAAATACAGTTTTGGCTGGAAGTTGTTTCTTAATTTATCTCTGTCCAATTTTAAGTATTAAGTATGATTTTCATTTTATTTATATCTAAAATGTTTTGATTTTCTGTTTTAATATCTTCTTAAACTAAAGAGATAGCTTTTCAATTCAAAGTGAAAACTTTGTTTTCCTAATTCTCTTATACTTTAAATATAATGTATACTCTAATTCTTCCTATTTTCTGCTTTTGTGAATATATTAATATTTGATTTGACCCATCCTTTATGGTGAATTTCGTTTTCTTTATTAGTGGAATTTGAAAAGGCTGGCATTTTCTGTTTGGCACTGCACGTTAATGGTGTGTTCAGTTTTTTTCTGTATTTTTACTTATTTTTGTTTACTTGATGTGACATTTGATCTCAGAGGAATGTGTTAAAATCTTCTATTATGATTGTGGATTTATTGGTTTTTCTTTGCATCTCCAACAGGTTTTGTTTTATGTAGTTGGGAGGTTTGTTACTGGATGTGTGAATGTTCCTCTTGATGGAGTGTAATATTTAATAATATTGAGATCCCTTTTTGTCCTATTTAATATTTTTGACTTGGAGTCTATGTTGTCTGATATATATTTTTCTTCACCTCTTTTATTTAAGCATTTGCTGGCTTCTCTTCTTCCATCTGTCTGTTTTTAGGCTCCCCCTGTCATTTTGTTTTAGGGGCATGCCTTATAAACATATCGTAGCAGGATTTTTCTTTTTTTAATACCCGGTCAGAAAATTGTTATCTTTTCATAGGGGTATTTGACCCATTCACATTTATTGTAATCGTTGGTATTGTTCAATTTAACAATGCTCTTAATTTCCATCTATTTTGCTTTCTCTTCCTTTCCAGTGTCTGTCAGGTAAGCTTAGTGCTCTTCAGTCTTCTGATCTCCTCGAGGGTATTAAAAGGGTTCTCATAATATAAAATTCACAGTTTTGAATTCATAATATAAAAAAACTAAGAACGGTTTGACGGACCACACGCGATCATGATAAATGAAGGATGGGATTTTAAGGACAGAGAATTCTTGTGGTCATTGGGTCACAGTCAGCTAGTAAGAAAGCCACAGCAGCTTTTCCCTGGCTGATTCCTGGGAAGGCACTTGCTGGTTCTCTAGAGTGGGCCATGGCATCTCTAGGAGCTGGGAGGTGAGAGGCTGGAGTGAGAGCCCTGGAAACCCTCCAGGGCTACGTATGTGCTGCCATGTGAGTGAGTCTGAGTCAGGCGTGGGCTGCAGGGACCCCAGGAGGAGGTGGAGAGCGAGGAGGTGAATCACAGAGATGCAGGGTGGTTGTGGGGCTGGAGACTCTCCTGTGAGCACTGCGTAGAGAGCACTAAGGGGGGGACAGTGTGGCGGGGCGTGCTGAGGGGAGAGCCTGCAGGCCTTGGGCTGGCGCAGGAGCAGGCAGATCGCTGGGCCCTGAGGAGTCCCTGAGGGGTCCGATGTAGAGAGAGTGAATGTCACTGAACTGAGAAGGGACTTTGGGGGCCTGAGAGCGTTCGACTCAGTGTGTGGCCTGCCCTGTGGTGGGAGCAAGTGGAGCTTTTGTGATAGTTGCGCTGGTCACTGGTCGTTATTAACAGGGAAGGCAGCCAGAGGGAACCCAGGTGTTTTGGAAACTTCCATATCACCAACACTGTCCATGCCATGGACTCCCACAGCCGTCCTGCCTCCTGGGTGGTCCTCCCACTGCAGGACAGATTAGGAGGCGGAGATTCAGGAAGCTGGAACAGCCGGCTCAGCCGCCCAAGGCTGGGAATGATCCCTGCAGCTCAGAGATCCTGGTGGAGAATGGCGGGGAAGCTCTGGGTACCTTAGAAACACATGCCATACTCCCTCCATGGCTGAGTCACCTTGGCACCACCGCCCTGCAGGGCTTGCCATGGACGGGTGGGCATTCCAGAGCAGGGCCCTGGGGGAAGGTCAGGAGCAGCGTAGGTCGGAAAGGGCCTCAGCCCTCCACCAGGCCACAGAAGCACAGTGACAAGGTCCATGCCAGCCTGTGTGTGCAGCCCACTAAGAAGCCCCTGCAGATGAGCGACAGGCTGTCTGCGGCCACAGAACAATGGGCCTTGCCCACGAGGCCCCTACTCCAAGAGCTCCCGGCCCCACCACCGTGTAGCCTCAACAGCCCGACCAGCAGAGGTCAGTTTTGATTTTCCCATTTCCATGCGGCTCATTCGGATGTCCCCACAATGCAGACAGCTCTGTCACAGGAGGAGGGTTCCCTGCCTCGGTTCCTTACTCTGGGCTCCCCTTGAGGGAAAGGTGGGTATCCACCACTCGACGGCAGCCTGGACTTCAGCAGGCACCCCATGTACATCTGGAGTCCGTGAGAACCCAGGCCACTGAGATCCTAAGAGGTGAGCCGAGAATCTCCACCGCCCCTGGGCTTGTGCCTGCCTGTGGCCAGGACTCCCTGTGGCCCTCCCCCAGCAACCGCTCTCACCCCCTCCCTCTGCAGGCCCTTGTCCCAGTGGTGGGGCTCCGGGCCCACAAAGCGTCCCTACTCCTGTGTTAGCAGAGGACTCCTGGAGCCTGTACAGGAGAAGGAGCATGAATCGAGGTCTGTAATCCAGGACAGAAATCCCTGGAAGCACTAGCTTCCATTTGGCCTGTGTCATCCCCAAGACGAGACACCCAGGACCACTATCAATTAGACAATGTGTCTCTTTATAATGGAACTTTGCCTATTAAGATGGAGATTTTCGACTCATGTTCTGGGAGAGATCGGCTGCTTCTAATGGCCATAAGTTTTAATGCTTTACGATTCGGCATGAGAATGTTAAGTAACACCCGCAGAACCATTATGGAATTTAATGTGCGCTCGTATTCTCGGCCGTGGAAATCTGCTTGAGTTCCAATTACTAAAGGGATATATTTACCAGAGGATCTCAAAGCACCTTATAATTACTAGAATATTATTTTGTTCTCAATTATGGGAACCATCAAAAACATCTTTCAAAGGGAAATTGCAGCTAGACAGATTATGAATTAATAATACTAATAATACTAACAATAGCAATAATAAATAAAAAGGGTTAGTGATATGTCCATACAAACAACAGTCGTCTCTTTCTGTTCCATCCTTCTACTTGATTCACACGACAACCCCAGGAGCGAAGGAATATTGTTCCCATTTTGAAAATGAAATTAAAATACTTAGAGAAATTATAGATAAAGGAAAGCTCAGTCTTGGAAAAATGCTCGTCTCTGCCTCTGGCTGCATAGGCCGAGGGAAGAACCACGTCACCCACAAGAATATTCCCAAATGTTGGCGATCCGTAGCCAACACTGACTGCCCCCAAAATTCCCACCACTGAATGCTGTGGTTGTCTGGATGACAGTGTACTGCGGTCTCCAGGGACTTGTGGGGACAATCAGGGATCTTCAAGTTCATCCACCAGCCCTGCATGCTATAACCCCCTCTTGACAGCGGGGAGTTCAGGGGTCTCCTCCCACGGATCCCAGCTTCTTTGGCAACGCTGACAGGTATCCGTAAGGTTTTCTTTATTTTTAATATTTTTTATTTGTTCTAACTAGTTATACATGACAGTAGAATGCATTTTGACACATCATACATAGATGGAGTACAACTTCTCATTCTTGTGGTGAACATGATGTAGAATCGCACCTGCCATGTAATCCTGTATGCCCAGAGGGTGATAATGTCCAATTCATTCCAGCCTCCATCCTGTCTCCATGCCCTCTCCCCTCTCCTCTTTCCCTCTACTTAATCCAAAGTACCTCTATTTTTTCCTAGCCCCCCATTATTGTGAATTAACATTCTCATATCACAGAAAACATTTGGCCTATGATTTGGGGGGATTGGCTTATTTCACTTAGCATGATATTCTCCAGCCTCATTCATTTACCTGGAAATGTCATAATTTCATTCTTCTTTAAGGCTGAGTCATATTCCATTGTGTATATATACCACATTTTCTTTATTCATCCCTCTGTTGAATGGCATCTAGGTTGGTCCCATAGTTTAGCTATTGTGAATTGAGCTTCTATAAACATTGATGTGGCTGCGTCACTGTAGTATGCTGATTTTAAGTCTTTTGGAAGTGGGATAGCTGGGTCCAACAGTGGATCTGTTTCAAGTTTTCTGAGGTATCTCTATACTGCTTTCCAGAGTGGTTGCACCAATTTTCAGTCCCATCAGAAATGTATGAGTGTGCCTTTTCCCTGACATCCTCACTAACATTAATTGCTTATCTTCTTGATGATTGCCATTCTGACTGGAGTGAGATGAGTAGTTTTGACTTGCATTTCTCTAATTGCTAGAGATGAACATTTTTTTCATATATTTGTTGATCGATTATATTTTTTCTTCTGTGAAGTGTCTGTTCAGTTCCTTAGTCCATTTATTGATTAGGTTATTTGTTTTTTTTGGTATTGAGTTTTTTTAATATATCCTGGAGATATAGTGCTCTGTCTGAGGTGCATGTGGTAAAGATTTCTCCTCAATATGTAGGCTCTCTATTCACATTATTGATTGTTTCCTTTGCTAAGAAGAAGCTTTTTAGTTTGAACCCATCCCATTTGTTGATTCTTGATTTTACTTCTTGTTCTTTAGGAGTCTTGTTAAGGAAGTCAGGTCTTAAGCTGACATGGTGAAGATTTGGGTCTACTTTTGCTTCTGTTAGGTGCAGGGTCTCTGTTCTAGTACTTAAATCTTTGATTCACTTTGAGTTGAGTTTTGTGCAGGGTGAGAGATAGAGGTTTAATTTCATTTTGTTACATATGGATTTCCAGTTTTCTTGGCACCATTTATGGAAGAGGCTATCTTTTTCTTCAATGACTGTTTTTGGAGTTTTTGTTTAGCATGAGATAACTGTATTAATGTGGGTTTGTTTCTGTGTCTTCTATTCTGTACCATTGGTCTGCATATCTGTTTTGGTGCCAATACCATGCTGTTTTTGTTACTATTGTTCTGTTGTATAGCTTGAGGTCTGGAATTGTGATGCTACCTGCTTCACCTTTCTTGCTTTAACTATTCTGGGTCTCTTAGTTTTCCAGATGGATTTCATGATTGCTTTTTCTAGTTCTACGAAGAATGTCATTGGGATTTTAATTGAAATTGTATTAAATCTGTATAATGCTTTTGGTAGTATGGCCATTTTGACAATATTAATTCTGCCTTTCTAGGAGCATGGGAGATCTTTCCATCTTCTAAGGTCATCTTCGATTTCTTTTTTTAGTATTCTGTAGTTTCATTGTAGAGGTCTTTCACCTCTTTTGTTAGGTTGATTCCCAAGTATTTTATTTTATTTTTTGAGACTATTGTGAATGGGGTAATTTTTCTATTTTTTCTTTCAGTGGATTCATCACTGATATATAGGAACACATTTAATTTATGGGTGTTAATTTTATATCTTTCTACTTTGGATTCAGAAGTTTTCTAGTGGATTTTTTTTTTTTTAGAAACATGTCATTGGCAAATAGTAATTGTTTGAGTTCTTTTTCTATTTGTATCCCTTTAATTTCTTTTATCTGTCTAGTTGCTCTGGCTAGAGTTTCCAGGACTATGTTGAATAGAAGTGGTGAGAGACGGCATCCTTGTCTTGTTCCAGGTTTTAGACAGAATGCTTCCAATTTCCTCCATTTAGAGTGATGTTGGCCCTGGGGCTGGGGTTGTGGCTCAGTGGGAGAGCGCTTGCCTAGCACGTGTGAGGCCCTGGGTTCTGCCCTCAGCACCACATAAAAATAAATAAATAAAATAAAAGGTATTGTGTCCAACTATAATTAAAAATATTTATTAAAAAATAAGAATGATGTTGGCCTTGGGTTTAGCATATATAACTTTTATACTGTTGAGGTATGTTTCTACCATCCCTAGTTTTTCTTGTGTTTTGAACATAAAAGGGTGCTGTATTTTGTCAAATGCTTTTTCTGCATCTATTGAAATGATCATGTGATTCTTATCTCTATGTCTGTTGATGTGATGAATTATGTTTATTGATATCCATACAATGAGCCAATCCTGCATCCCTGGGATCAACCCCATTTGATTGTGGTGCAATATCTTTTTAATATGTTTTTATATGTGATTTGTCAGAATTTTATGGAGAATTTTTTGCGTTATCCACCAAGGATCAGCCAAGCCTGGCCCAGCTCAGACAAACTACCTGTAGCATTGGAGAAGGAAGTGGTTATGTACATGGGGTTTCAGGGTGTCTGTGACACAGCCAGAGTCAACTGATTCTTCATCTTTTCCAGCTACCTTCCTTGGGCCTCCATGTCCTTTCCTGCAAGCTGACCTCAGGGGCCCTCCTCCAATGCCAGGGGTAGCAAGCCCAGCCCTGTCCCCAGGTATGTCCCCTGGCCTCAGCCCACACTGCTTCCTGGATGTTCAAGCAGGCCTCTCTGTCCCTGCCTTGTGCCTCCCCATCCCTCCTCTGTCCCTTCCCGTAGGATGAACCATTACTCTGAGCTCTCTCTGCAATGGTTTTGCTCCACGCTTACCTTCTTGGTCAGATTGGGCCCATTTTAGGATAAGGGCTGAGCTTCAGGCGTCTCAACCCCACAGCACCGGAGCGCATTGCGGGATGTGTGGATGGACCTGTGGCTAGTGGGGCTGGCCTTGGCTGAGGCCCACCATGGACTGCACATCCTTCATCCTGTTGGATGCTCAGCCAGGGGCCTCGTGGGCAGGAACCATTCCCACTTTACAGATGAGTGACAGAGGAGCACAGTGGCCACCAAGTTGCCTGCACAAGGTGATGGAGCTGGTACTTGAAGCCAGCCAGCTGGGCTCCAGAGCCAGCGCTGGTAACCACCAGCCACACTGTCTCACAGGACAGGAGAGGATCAGGAGGGAGTTTAGGGTAGAACCAACGGGTGCTGGGGAAGCCACGCTGCTTGAGGTGGGAGTGGGTGTGTGTGCAGGAGTGAATGAATGAGTGAAGTTGACGGCCACTCTCTGAGGGAAGGGGCACTGGTGTGTGGATGCACTAACGGACGAGAGTGTACATACCTGGGTCCACACACAGATGGCCGGATGAGTCCTGAGCCCCTGCAGGGAGATTGTGCTGCTGGGCTGGGTACAAGGTCAGCCGGTGGGGCCTCTGGCCACCAGGCCCAGCCATGCTTCGCTGTTGCCACTGCACATGATGCAGGTTCCTTACCAAGCTGCAAATTCAATTTCTCAAAATAGCTTCCGATAATGCACGGCACAGCGATGGCAGGCAGGGCAGCCCACTCCAGATGCAGCGAGGAGCACTTCAGAGGCTCATTGTAATCAGCAGACGGATCTTGGCTCAGGCTGTTGTCTCCTCTTCCAGCTTCTGACTCTCAACAGGCCCTTGGCTTCCCCTTCCCTGGGTCTCCACCTCTGCAGGAGGCTTAGCTTGAGGAGACAGCATGCGCTCAGACGCCTGCTGAGATCGGCTGCCATAGCCCCTTCTGCACCCAGGTGACTTCCCAGCTCTTCAGGGGATCCTGCGCCTAGAACATGACCTCTGAGCCCTTAGCTGGGCTCCAAGTCCTTCGCCTCCGACAGTCCCTACTGCTCCAGGATCAGTTCACTCCCCTCCCTGCTGCCACACTGGACCTTCCTCGGGTCCCACAGTGCATCTCCTGGAATCTCCTGGAATCTGCCACTCCTCCCTCACCTGCACAGGTCATCCCAAGGGACGCTTATCCCCCTGCCAGCCCTGGGGTGATGGGAACAGGCTCTGTGCTTTGTGCCTTGCAGCTATTTATTACCATGCCCTGCCTTGCACACGGAGCTGAGAGCTCCTTAAAGGCTTATTTATATTTGTATTCTAGTTCATTGATTGCTGTTGAATATGTACATTACAAGCTACAATTACTGATCATTTTATGACAATTATTGTCTGTTTTTTTTTTCCCCCATGGAACAACTAGTCCTGAACTGACGGGCATGGCCTCTGAGCTTTTGCACAGCTAAACCCTGTTTCACATCTCGCTTCTGCCACCACCCCTGTGAGCATAACCTAGCGGCTCAGCCCACGTTGTATCACAGTTCAGCCATAGCACAGGCGAATGGCCAAACCATCTGCACCTGGGTTTTCTCCCTTGGGAAGTGGGGACTATGCTGTTTATCATGTTGTACTGAAAATTTACAATAAAGTAAGTAAAGTACTTGACAAAATGTTTGACTTGTACTGATGTTGGGATTGGTTTGTTTGTGTTTGTGTTTTAGTCCTGGGCATCAGGCCCAGGCCTTGGACATGCCAGTCACATCCTCTACCACCGGGCCACATCCCATTCCCCTAGAATGGTTATTATCTTGAAAATGACACCCCGGCTTAAGTGTGTGGCTATGTTGGCTTCTTATTAAGTGAGAGCCCTGGGCTGGCTCTGGTGTTATCATACTTAACACCCAGGTCTACAGGAAGGCCACGGCTATTCCCAGAACCCTAAGTGGTGCATGTGGAAACCAAGCCTCAGAGCTGCAAGCCAAGGTCACCCAGCACCTGGGGGCATTAGACCATCCCTCACAGAAGAGGCTACCGTTAGGGAGGTTTGGGCCATGCCAATCCCACATCAGAGCGGAGCTCCCTGCAGGTGCGGGGATGTCTGTGGGGTCTCCAGACGCTTGTGCCTTGCATGAGCACAGTCTCATTCCCAGAACCTGGGATGCCTCCCTTACATGCTTCCGGGGGTTGTAAAAGCGTCCATCTTGGCCACGCTCTCATATCGGTAACCCTCCTTGTACTGAGAGGTGCTTAGATGTCCCTGTGTAGCAATTTTTTTTTCCAAAGTTGTTCACAGTTTGTTGAAAGGTGACGTTCTTTTGTGATAATTGACTTTGAAGGTCTTTAGAACCTCAGGCTTTTCACAGGAAGGAGCCAGAGAGGTGACATTCACACACCCGCAGGTAGGTTGTAGGTTCGTTTATTCAAGCCACAGAAACGCACTGAGACCTTAGACACTGGGAGGATCTGCAAGTGGGAGAAGGACGCCTGTCAGGGAGCATTAAAGCCTGAAGAGGGGACAAAACAGAGGGAAAAGGCTCCCCTAAAGGCCCTCCCACGTACTTCCTCCAACCCTCCAGGCAAGCCCTGGTCCTGGGTTAGCCACACGCTCTCAGCCCTGACTGCCATGCAGAGAAAGTGAGTTTGCTTGCCCAGGTACTTACTTGGTGCCTTCTATGGGCCAGGTCTTTTGCTGGGTGCTTATGGGGAAGACCCCATGAAGCCATCTGCAAGGTGCTGTGTCCTGCAGGGCATGGATGACCAGTGAGTTGGTCAGCAGGGCGGGGTGACGTGGGCTCTGCCAGGGGAAAGGACAGGAGGTGGGGTGCACGTGGTACTGCCGGTTACCGGTGACCAGTCCTGCTCCCTCCCACGGTGAAGTGAGACATTAGAGAAGCGCGCAGAGGCAAGCATATAAAGCAGGGTTTATTTAAAGAGGGGTAACATAGACTTCTCCTGGGAGGGAGGTGGGCCATAGCTGGTGTCCTGGTATCCCAAGAAGTGAGCGTGTTCTTTTTATATGTCCTAGCCTTCTTTCCTTCTCCTGCTCTCTTCTCCTTATCTCTCTCTCTTTCCTGAGCAACTAGGCCCGGGAGATGCGCAGGTGGGATGGCCAAAAGGTGAGACGAAGATGGGCTGCAGGGACCCAGATGGAGTGATCTGGGCAGGAAGGGGGTGTAATTAACAGCTCCCTGTAGGGAGGGACAATCCCTGAGACAGTTACCTTAGCAACAGGGGCAAGTTATCTTGATAAGTGGAGGAAGGGCTCTAGCATTTCAGTCTCTCCCCAACTTCCCAGACCCGGATTGGCCTCCTTGATCTGACCTGACCTGATTTACCTTTCTAGACGGATTGCCTCGTCCACTTTTGGCTTCACCCTAGGATATCCAAGAGGCTCCCCACAGGAGGGCCTCAGGGTGCAAGGACTGAGGCCAGATAAATTGAGCACAGGGATGGAGAGGGTCCAGGGCACACAGGCGTCCTGGGCCCAGTTGCCGGGGAGACAGAAGGAGAGCTGCCATCCGGCCCATCTCTCCTCTCCCTGTAGGTCCCAGAGGGTCCTGCTCTCTGCAGACCCAGCCCCTTTTGAAAGCCGGCATGAGAACATTCGTGTTATACAAATCATAATTTTAACCAATGCACTCTAATAACCAGGATGTTCTCAACTAGCACTTTCTGAACGTGTGCAATGACCTCTTGTCCTGACGCCGGTGTGTGGCTGGTGGTGTGGAAGACCTGCCACCATGAGTGTAGGGGCCTTCAATGGAATGCTCTGGAAGCAGCGGCTTCATCATTGGACAAGGTTTTCTGGTGGCATTTTGAGCTGCAAGATGGGACTCGAGCTGCTGGTCCTGTGCTGGCCTCTTCTTCCACTGGGGTTTTCTCCACCACCTTTGGTCTTGCTCCAGCTGACTGAGGGTAGTCTTAGTTTCCACCCTCTGGCCACTCTCATCCCAGGACCCTGGCCTGTGGGGTGGCCAGAAGTTCACTTTGACAACATTCTGCTCCATCTCCCGGGAACAGTCTCTCGTGCATCCTGAGATGTGGAACTTCCCCGAGTTTCTGCATAAGCTTCATGACGGTTACATTGCTAGTTTTGTTTTGATTTCTGATTCTAAAATTAACGCTTGGGTGTTGAAGACAAATTGAAAAACACAACATTTCTGCAATCTGTGTATGGGGTGAAGGTGGGAGTTCATAACCCACTTGAATCAAAGTGCCGAATATGTTATGTCAAGAAATTTGTAATGTTTTGAACAACCCACAATAAAAAATTAAAAACAAAAACAAAACAAAAAAAAAAAAAAAAAAAAAAAAAAAAAAAAAAA
>NW_025999900.1:62389153-62431236 GCF_001458135.2 Marmota marmota marmota | reverse complement strand
AAAAAAAAAAAAAAAAAAAAAAAAAAAAAAAAAAAAAAAAAAAAAAAAAAAAAGAATGAAAATCTCTTGGACACTCACAACCCTGAGGAAACCACCACTGGTAGGCTGTGGCCCTTGATCTGACCTCTGAGGAGCACCTCATGCCCTCAAAGCCACCATGCACTTGGCACCCCTGAGGACGCAGAGGTGCTTCCCGACCTTGTCCAATAATGAGCCCTCAGCAAGTGCCTCATGCTGCAACTTTTTAAAATTCTTTTTAGGGTTAAAGAAAGCTCCATTCGTTCAGGCCCACAGCAGAGGAAAGGATGGCCCACCAGCTGTCAGTGGGCCTGTGTCTCCGAGCACCCGGTACCTGCTGGTTCTAATGAAAGGGAGAAAGAGGAAGAAGAAAGGAAGGAAGGTATGAGTGGGGGAGAGGAAAGAGGGAGGCAGGCGGGCGCAGGCTGAGCTCACGTGGTTGCTGAAGACACCCAGCTCTGGGCTGGACCAAGTGGCCTGGGAACCCCAGGATGCCTGTGGAAATGATACCGGACAGAGGGAGGTGTCCAGTGGAGGTGGTGCCCGGCACAGCCTCACTCTGGAGCCAGGATGGCCCTTGAGGTTGTCCTGCCCTGGCTCTCCTAGTGACCAGCCACTGGGCTTTGGGTGAGTCAGCCCCATAATTCTGTGCCCTCGGGCGATTCCAGAAGGACCACAGCACTCCCAGGAGTTGGCTCCAGGAGAGGTTCATGGAAAAAGCATCCGGACAGAGTGCCCCTGGACCGCTACACCCCTCGCTGGGCCCCTCCCCAGAGCTCTCCTGTGGGCCTCTGGTTTCCTCCTCTGGCCTGGGTTTGTCCCCACCCTTGGTTGGCCTCAGAATACTGCCTAGTCCTTTCCCCTCCTCCAGCCTCCCTGGACACTCTGTTTGTTAGGTTCCAAGTGGAAGTGGACAGATCCCAGGAATCCAAGACAGGTCCTGTTCCTCCTTCTCTCTACCCAGTGGGATCTGGCCCGGAGTCCCTGAGCCTCTCGGTGTCTTCCAATATATTGCAATGTCCCTGAGCCTTCCCATGCAGCCCGCAGCCTGGCCAGCATGCTGGGCTCAGGCCTCTCCACCCTCCCCCTGAGCCCCCAGAGCCCCCGTGTGCCCTGCTTGCTGAAGGGTGCTGTCCCCGTTTGGCTGAGGGGTCATATTGGAAGGTGATGCTTTAGCTCTAGCGGTGGCTCACTCACCGACAGTGACCTCTTGTCCTGCTCTTCCCAGTGCCGTGTGCTTTAGCTAAGCCACCTCCTCCCATCCATACTGCCTTTGAAAATGTGTGTAATTGGAAAGAACCTCTGCTAAGCAGAGACACAGACGCTAATGTTACCTGAAATGAAGAGCATTTAGGGTACAACTTCCTCAACTATGCCCCAGAGCAAGACGCCACTGATGGGGCAAATGAGACCCAGCAGGGGGCGGGGCGGGCCTCCTTGGCAAGACTCCCTCAGGTAGGAAACAAAACTTCCTTTGTGAACAGTGGGCCACGGCTGCTGGAACTCTGAGCAGTCCTAGAGGACCTCTGCACAAATTGTCAGAGCACCTGGGCTGAAGGGCTCTGTCTTGTCCACTCATTGACCTGGTCATGTCTTCCTGGCCTGGTCATTTCCAAGCAGGCTCAGCTCTATGTGGACTCAGACTGTGGGCTATTGTGTTGGGTCCCTCAGGCCAAATCTGCCTGCTACCTGCCTGGGGCCTCACCAGCACAGCCTCCAAGACCCTGCCTCTGGGTGGTAGATTTTCTGGCCCCGTGTCCGGGTATCAGATGGACTGAGCCAGGTGTCCCCTATTCTAAATGACTCAGGAGACTCCCCAAGAGCTCTCCACTGCCTTCCCTCCCTTCCTGATGATTTCCCTGGCTTTAGGGCTTTCCCTCTTCTCATCTTTATCTAAGATGGAGATTTTGACTCTAAAGTCCCAGTGAATAGAACATGGGATAGAGAAAGAAGGAAATGATCAAAATCGTCAAGTGTATTGTTGGGACCTTGAGGCTTTATCTGTATGATGTTCCCAACTTTCTTCCAGCCATCACATTCTGTGACTCGGTTCTTATGACTGATTAAGAAGTACCATGCCATTGACATTGAGCATTCAGGCTGGGATGGGATTGGAAGGTAGGGTACCATTTAAATCTGCCACAGTCTACGAAAATGAGTTTGATGTGCTAACAGCTCCTAACCCAAATGGAGGACATTGATTACACTAATAAGCTATTAAATGGAGTAAGATTAATCATGTCAGCTTAAATTTAGCCTATTTTCTAGGATTGTAGCACATTAACCACAGCCCCACACTTGCATTTGTCTGCGTGCATTCTGTCCGTGCAAAAAATCTATAAAACTAATCCAACTGGCATAGAAAGTTTTGTGCTAATAAGGTTGCTAATGGAGCTAAGGACTAGGGTTTAAATAACTAACATTGAATGCAGAAAAGAAACATTTTAATTATTTAATAGGGCATGAAAAGGAATTCCAAAGTATTTCTACAGAAGCAATCCCAGTGGGTATAATTTTGGTCCCCAAATTTTATCCTTATTCTTTGAAGATGATGGCCTGAACTTCTGATTTCATTGGATTAAAGGAGTTGAAATTCTCAGGGGGGGGTGCTAGGAGAAAGTGCTCATTTAGAGACCAGCAGGGGAGGCTGTGTCCCAGCAAAGAGAGACATTTAGGGGGAGATGAGGTGTCCCGAAGAAGAGATGGAAGAATTGAGATGAGGAAAAACACATCTTGGGACAACCCTTGGGTCCTTATAAATAATCATGATGCTCAGCCTCTTGGTAGCGTTCTATAATTTATGGGGCACTTTCCTATATTCCTTCTCATCTGTTTCTCATTAAAACTCTTCCCAGAAGTTTTTGTTCTTGTTTCACAGACAAGGAAACCGAGGCTCAGAAAAATGATAGGCTGCCCACGTGGTCAGCCATGTGCTCTATTCCACCCTACTCTGGGGTGTTGCGGGTTCCTGTGTCACGAGAGTTCTAGCTGTGGGTGCCATTTGTTCCAGAAGGGCATCCAGGAAACAGGGTGGGTGTGGGAGGGAAGGTAGTCTCCAGGAAGCTCCTGGTCTTAGGGCTTGTGTTTTGGATCTTAGCATTATGATATTTCTCTAGATTGTTCCAGAAGTGGGCTCCTGAATGCTGAGGAAGGACATTCCCCCTAAGCTGACCAGAACCTTGGTCTACATCCAGGAGCAGGAATCACTCAGTGCACAGGAGAAAGTGCTAACAGGGCACATGAGACCTCTCAATTTCTGGGTACCTCAGTACCACCATGATCCCCTCTAATAGGCATCCTCATCCCACCAGGACTTGGGCTGTTCCAGGGCCTGACCTTGGTCAAGTTCTTACCTACACATTTGCTGCCCAGACCCCTAATTCAGGTGCCCCTTCCAGGTGACCAAGTACAGGTTGAACATCCCTAATCTGAAAGTCTGAAATCTAGTATCCTCCAAAATTAAAAAATTTCTGAGCACCAACAAGATGCCACAAGTGGAAAATTCTACACCCTGAAACTTTGTTCCATGCACATGATTATTAAAAATATTGTATAAAATTACCTGCAGGCTATGTGCATAAGGTAAATATGAAGCATAGATGCATCTCACGTTTAGACTTGGGTCCCATCCCCAAGAGATCTCATTATGCATTTTCAAATATTCCAAAATATGAAAGAATCCCCAAATCTGAAACACTTCTGGTCCCAGACATTTTGGATAAGGGACACTCAATCCATATTTGCATCCTCTGAAACCATCTCAGAAGTACTTTAAGGACCCCAGGGACAGCCCATGACCTTCCCCTCCGAGAAGCCTGGTGGAGAGGCATATAGCTATAAGCCTCACCTACACTCCCATGGCTTACACTTGAGAGGCAAAGCTTTCTTTCTGGTATATTCTATTTGGCCAAATAGTTCTTTGGGAAAGTTATCTTGTGAGTCTTATAGACATTACATAGTTCTTCAGAATCGTGTTGATACTTACAATTAAATGCCTTGTTGGATGGAATGTTCTAGAATATGTGCTGACTTTATTGAAGGTTACAGTACTTGAAGCATTTTTGTTCCTTTTGAATCTTGGGCGTCAGAATCATGTATGTGGGTCTTCTTCTTCAGGCACATCTAATGCCCCTACTTCTCTCTATGGTGAAGAAAGGAGCTGGCGGAGTGTTCCAGCATGTGTGGCCACCATGTCATGCTGCCACCGCATGTGATCTCCGTGGAGCAGGTAGCATTGAAGAGAAAGAATAGCAAATGTATTTGTGAATATAAAAGAATATTAGAGATGATTTATCTCTTGTTTCTCCCAATTAGGTTCTAGAATCCCTCTACAGAGGCAATTTAGGAATTCACTCACAAAAGGTCTGGAGCTGGAAAATCACACACAAAAAAGGTCAGCGGCTTGGGGATACGAAGATGGTGTAATTTTATCTGAAATCATCCTTTAAAAATTCATCTCAATGTGAGAATTATTTTGTGGCCTGTGTGTGTTTATGTACAGGACGATGACGTTCACGGGGAATTTAGTAATGTCGGTAACCCGAGTCACAGTCCACAGCACTTCAGAGATGTGGAATCTCCAAGGTCAGCTCTCTGTCTTGAGGTGCATGGAGAGTGTCTGTGCCTTCAGGGTGTGGAGGGTGCCGAGGCTCAGGGAGAGGCTCCCATCCACAGCTCTGGCCTTTGGCCTCCTGTTATCGTTGCCATCCTTCTGCAAGCTCTTCAGGTACTGGTGGTGATCACTTGGTGACAGCGCATTGCTGGCGTGGGATGGCAACCAGGTGGTCTACCCATTAAATCCCTCTGGACTGCCCTAAAAAGAGGTCCAAATCCTTTCATCCAAAGCTGCCTGCATCTGCTCTGTTTTTGGACCTGTCTTTGACCTTGGCCTTTTGCTCCCCACCTGCATCCACGCAGAGCCCCTTGGTGGCCTGGAGCCTCTCTGCCCTCTGAGGTGGCTGTCTTTGCTCTAACTGCTCAGGCCCTCCCTTCTGCCTGTGCTCCTCCATTTCCTTCCTTTGCAGCTGAAGATCTAGTTGGTTCCACTCCTTCCTAAGGCCTGCGTTGAGTCCCGTTCTCTTGGCCTTCTGGCCTTACTCTAATTTGTTCTCACTTGTTTTGTCACTTACTGGGACCCCCTGGACTATGAGTTTCAGGAAGATGGTGCCTGAGGAAGGCATTTGTTTGTTTTTGTTTTCTGACTTCTTGTCTTGCTTGGCTTTGTCAGGAGCAGCCCCTGCAGATACGCGGAGTAAGTCCAGGGGTGAGGATTGAGATGGCCCAGGGCCACAGGCCACGGAGAGGGGGCTCATTTCAGGGCCACCACTGTATTTCAGAGCATCCAGCTTAGTCCAAGTCCGATGGGGCAGAAGGAGGGTAAGCCATGAGGATGGTGACCTTCCAGGTCTTGGAAGATCCCACGCAGGGCAAGACAGGTTGGGCCAGCACTTGGCTGGAGTGGCACCCGAGGGTTACACCTGGGAAAAGGTAACGGTGGCAGGTGCGCAGCAGGGTGCAAGAGGAGGGGTAATTTGGTCAATTTTGCCCAGTAAGAGCTTTTCATTGGTGACTTCCTCTGCTCCGTGGGGCACAGGTTTGGGGCCCTGGCGTTGGAAACGTCTCTGGGTAACTGTGTCTTCAGTGAGTGGTGTCTGACTTCCGTGGGTGTTTTTAAGGCAGAGTTCGCCTCTCACCCTTCCAACTGTTCATTCACTCACAGGTTCAACAAAGCTGTGCCGGAGTGGTCGCCAGGCGGTGGGGAAGAGGCAGATAGAGCTTCCTCCTCCTGGAGATCACTGTCCTGTGGTTGATACTGACATGGTGACAGACGGCAGGACAGAGCTCCTGGGAGACAGATGAGGACCTCTAATCCACCCTGGGGAGGCTGGGCCTGGGGACGGCTTTCAGAAGAGATGGCATTTAAGCTGAATCTTCAAGCTTGGGCAGGGAGGGGGCCACGTGGAGGAGTCATGGGAGGAGGTCACAGCCGGCCAGGGAGGTGCTGTGGCTCTGTCTGCTGGGCTTGGAGCTGCCTTCGTAGGGACAGCAACAGCGGGAGGCAGGATGGAGGCCCAGCCAGGGGAGGCAGGATGGAGACTTTGAGGCCAGGTGGAGGGAGGGACTTGGTTTTGTCCAGCATGTCTGGAAGACCAAGGAAAGTACCTGAGCAGGGCGTGGGGCGAGGGGAGGGTGTGAGGAAGGCTCTCTGGGCAGGAAGTGGGGCTGTCTGCAGATGGATCAGCAGCTCTGCTCATGCCAGGGGCTTCACAAGGCAGCTCCTGAAGTGGACGGCCTGGTGAGAAAGGACCCATGGGCTCACAGAGGACTCACAGACAGGACGGTCTGCACCTGGGTGGCACACACCTGCCCCAGGGCAAGACAGGGCTGGGTTAGGAATTTCCAAGGAGTTCCTGAAGCAGACACTACTAGCTCCTGGTGGGTATTTCCCAAGGGGAGCGTGGCTTTGGGGCTTATCTGAGACACTGTGTCTTTGTGCTGCTGTCAGTGTGGGGAAGTCATCCCGAACCAAGGCCTCTTCTTCAGTTCCTCTCTACCTCCCAAGAGCTCCTGACTCCTGGTACCACTGACTCATGCCTGGGGCGGGCTGTGGGCATGCAACACCCAGGGGCAGGGGACCTGTTACCTCTGCAGAACGGGGAGCTTTCCTGTAGATGGAGCTGGGTGGAAAGGGTGACTTCTACCCTTGGAAGTCTTGCAGGGGACTCTGCGAGATGAATAGTGCCACCGTATTTGCAGGTGTGAGAAGCACAGAGACCATCTCCGGGATGAATGGAGATTTTTAAAAACTGTCTTAAAGTTAAAAACTTATGCATTATTACAAAAGTGAAAAAAAATAAAGAAACGTACAGAATAAAAAGCCCTACATTATTGACTTTTTCTATCCTATCCCACTGTGTCCTCTCACCCACTCCACAATTCTAAGCTTTTCCATGGAGACCAGCCTGGAAAACAATCTGATATATAAATTAGCATATATTTAGTATGAACAAATAAGCACATACTTATACGTGCTTTAGTTGCATGGTTGTATATATGTATTTTAATAAAATATGTATATATATATATATATATATATATATATATATATATAAATTTGTGATTGTATACATATGTAAAATATAGCTGCCATATAGCTGGTGTGTGTATCTGTGTGTGTATCTATCTGTATACATGCCAATGGATATGAATGCATTGCACAGTATTATATGTACTTAATACTCAATTTTCCTTTCAGTTGCATTTCTCAGGTGTACATGTTTTCCTCTGTGTTAATTTCTTCACTTAATAATGTAACATGGACATCTTTCTGTGCCAGTGACCATGACACATACTTTTTAATGGCAGCAGATGATACTATGGTTTAGATTCAGATAATCATTCTCCACTTTCTTGTTTTTGTTATTTTACAAACATTGCAAAAACGATCATCGATATGCTAGGTTGTACCATTGTATGACAAATGGCATACAATGTTACATGTGCTTTTCAAATGTGAAAATTCGGTGTCCTGGTGAAAGGCATATGCACATTTCTAAGTTGTCATAGAAGAGCCAAAGCCAAAGGGCCCTTCTAAAACAATATCAGTTTTCATTCTGATAAACTTTGTTTGAAGATGCCTGTTTCCCAACAATTTTGCCAATTATATATTTTTTAAAACATGGTTTGCCAATCAGGGATGAAAATTGTATCACAACTTTTAAATTTTCATTTCCCTGGTTACTAGCAAGCCTGTGTATCATTTTATCAATCTATTGGTTATCTGTGTACTTTTCTTGGATTGACTAGGTATAATTATTGAACACTCTTTCTTTTCTTTGTCTTTTAAATTCCATATGTATATAAAGAGTTTTATAAGATACTGAGATGCTAATGTAGTGAAATAATCTATTTAGTACATAACACTTTTATTTCTCTAATCCATATATAGTTGCTCCTTTAAGAAATGACAGGTATTTCCCCCAGATGCACCCCTTCCCACCCCTCCCTACACCCACCCGGCAGGGTGCCAGTTTTGCTCTCAGCACCAGGGCTCTCCTTAATCCTATGGCTGGGAGTATTTTGTGTGTTCCAGGCCCAGGGAGGGGAACATGCCAGGTGGCGGGCGCCCTCCCTAAACAGGTCTTTGATTTCCACGCCTGGGCCCACTGAGGCAATTAAGCTGGATTTGTCTGATGGGGCAGGGGATCAAAGGTTTGATGTTTTGATAACTGAAGAGGAGAAAAGCTCAACTTGAGAAGGCCAAGGAAAAATCCCCCAGGACAGAAGTCCCAGGCCCCTCCGTGGTGGGAACCTGAGCCGGAGAGAAAACAGCCTCCCTGACGCGGGCAGACCTTGGGCGGACATTGGGGCCTGGGAGGACAGAGCCCTCCAGGCGGCCAGCGGGGAGCCTGTGCCATGCTTGGCTCAACAGGAGTAAGTCGCAATCACCTGTCCTCACACTGGGCCACACGGGCCGGAGCCAGGGATGGGCTGCAGCTTCTGCCCCGCTTGGAGACAGTGGGGCCCCTTTCCCAGGACAGTTCATGAATGGCCAACAGCATGGAGAAGACAGGTGCTGGTGGACCCTTGGCGGGGGAGCCCTCTACCTGTTTTGAATCAAGCATGGAGAGAGGCTGCGCCGAACAGAGAACTCAGTGGGGACGAGGATGCATCCTGGGGCTGGTGGCTCCTGGTTCCTCTGCTGTCCACGGGATCTTGGGCCATTCCCCTTCCTGCCTCTGGTTTTCCATCTGTGCACGTGGGGTCAGTGATAACGCTGGTCTCACGGCACTGTGCGCGGTTAGCTTTTGTAAAGCACCTATCGAGAGCTCTGTGTTTGCCAATAACACTGTGATTTTTCATTAAGATGTGTGCAAATGTGTTCCCCATTTTGCAGTTTCACTTATGGTGACTGCCGCCATTTAACAGTATACCAGGAGTAGCAGTTGTGGTGTCACTGGGGATGTCCTCTCTTAGCCTTTTTGTGCTGCTATAGCAAAGTAGCAGAGACTAGGCAATTTACAAAGAGCAGGAATTGACTTCTCACCCTTCTAGTGCCTGGGAAAGCCAGCTTCAAGTGCCAGTAGCTTCTCCTCCGATGGGGGCTCTCTCTCATCTTCCAAGATGGCTCTTTGAATGCTGGGTCCTCCTGAGGGGGCCAGTCATGTCCTGACAGGGTGGAAGGTGGGAGGGCAGAAGGGCCCAACTCTGCATGGAGCCTCTTTTGTAAGGGTCTCAGCCCCATCAGGAAGGAGCAGCCCCTGTGGCCCAACCATTCCTTCAGGACCTCACCTTTGACACCGTCACACTGGCCGTTATATTTCAGCCCCTGAGTTTGGGAGGGGACGCCTTCAAGCCAGAGCGGTGTCTGCACTGTGGTTTGGGGTTTGCATCCTTCAGGGAAGACTCCTCTTCCTCTCCACTCCTGGACAGCCAGGGTTGCCCTTCTCTTTCCACCTCGTCCTTTGGCATTTAGACTTCAGCCTGGCTCCCTGACCTCCTATGATGACATTCTAGACTTCGGGCACCATGTCCAGGCCCGGGGACCCTGTGCCAGGACACACCGTGCTTTCTCCTGTCTTTGGCACTCCACCTGCCTTCTGCCTGAGATTCCACCCTGCACTTCAGCATCACGGTCCCCTGAGCCCCACATTAGTGAAGTTCACATCTTCTCTGTCACACACCAGGTTGGATTCCTTCCCAGTCCCAGCCGCTGTGATCGCAACAACATCTTTACTTTCCCTCTTGTCCACCTCCCCAGGTAAGGACCAGGAATCCAGGCTGTGTCTGCTTCATTGTCCACTCTGTGGCCAAGAAAAGCCAGCAGGGCCTTGGCAAAACCATGTCCAGGGAATATTTCTAAACGAGTGAACCATCCCATCTGGAATATATTTGGAGACATGTTTCGCAGAAAGCATTTGATTATTTTCCCCAAACAAATGACCAAACACAGTGTCATACTTTGATAAGACTGTCATTCTTTCCTCCATTGATGTGAAATCACTCTTGGGACCAATTGGGAACGCTCTTCAGTTTCTGTGCTCCTCGGTTCCTGGGTAAATGCAGCACTGCTAGAAATACAGGCTCTTAATAGCCAAGTTCACGGCATTTGCAGGACAAGCTACCCCTCCTATTACTATTCACTTATATTTTATTCTTTGTCTGTTTATGTACATTTTCTTCTGTGATGGATATTAGTGAAAATCTTGTTGCTTTCCACCTAACATTAAATTAGGGCTTTGGATTGAGGTTGTGTTACTTTTGTAGATTAAATTGCAGGAGACCCACGACTTGACACTATTCATTCTTCTCATGTGCATCTCTATTTAATTCATGTCTCTTTTTAGACTATCTAAAATCTCTAGTATTTTACATTTAAGTCTTGGGCATTTCATGTTGATTTTTATCTCTAAATTTTTAAATGCACTTTTTGATAGTGTGAAGAAGAATTTTTCCCCATGACATTATTTTCTAGTCTATGGTAACTCACAGCCATTTTAATTTTTCACCCTCAACTTTTTTTGAGGCTGTGACTCCGTGACTGGGATAATAGAAATACTAATGATAAATCACAATAACAATCCTTGATCAAATGAGGACTGTTCCTCGTGTGCGGTGGTAGAGAGATGTCACACATACTAGGGTGGTGATGCTCGCGGAGTCCAACCTTGTTGCCTGGGACTTGAGGCTCCTTGCAGGGTCTCCTGTGGGCTCATGCAGCGGCTGCAAATGTACCTGCAGTCACAGTGAGCTCTCCACCCACCGAATCTTCAGCGATCTCTGACTGTCAGAACACCCCTCCTTGGGTTGAGAGAACCTGGCTCCCTCCGATCCCCACTCCCTGGACCTTCTCTGCAGAGCTGGCTTTTGTTCTGTGGAATCTTTCTCTGTTGGTGTTCAGCTAAATGAGGACAAAAACTGTGTTCCAGCTTAGCAAATTCTCAGCTGGATAAGTGGATGAACTTCCCCAGAGCCAATCTATCCTGCCTCCTCATGGTGCTTTCTCTGAGTCTTGAGATAATTTGTTATTAGCCTCTTTTGAGCTGGTGGACCAGCCCCATCTGTCAGTGAACTCTTCAGGTGGGTCCTGGAGAAGACCCTTCCCTTGTGAAGTTCCTCTGGGTGTGGTTCAATTCACCAATGTCCCTCTCTGAGGGTGGTGTCCTGGATCAGCTGTTTCTCTGGCTGTCAACTGGGTGGACCTGGGAGAGCAGGGCCCCGTCCCTCCAGCACAGCCTCACCCGAGCACCTCAGAGCTTCCCAGCTTTGCATCCACAGCCACCCACCCTTAACATAAACAGCACCAAACCCTGTATCCCGGGAGCCAGGGTGAGTGGGTCTCCTTCTCCAGTGCAGAGATGCACCCTTCAAGAAGTTCTAGACTGGACAGTACAATACCTAATGCCCAGAAATGTTCCAAACACATGTGTTCTTTGTGAGATTCTCCGGCCATTTCTCCAGGACCATGGTATTTCTTAAAAGAATAATAATGAGAACGGGGGTTTGACACCTCCTGATTGGGGGCCCTGTCCTCCCTGGGAAGTGACGGCTGCCTGGATCCGCTGGGCCTAGCCTCCTGGAGGGGCCAGCCTCGCAGACACAACAGAACAATGTGGGCTTGGGGAGGGCGAGCCAAGGCCCCGGGGAACACTTGTGCCCCTGTCTGTGTTTGGCTCTGAACCCCCAGGACAAAGCAAACATTGTGCAGAGGGCAGGCGGCTGCCATGAAAGGGCCGGCCTGGTGCAGTGGGAAAGAGCCCCGGGGAGGGAACGCATGTGGGGGGCAAGCCAGAGTGACTGAGAGGCGGGACTGACAGCCTGAAGGGAGGTGGGATGCACAGACAGGCCCTGAGAAAACAGGCCAGGCAGAGAGGCCCAGGGCAGGCCAGGGAGGAGGGCGAGTGGGCCAGGGCGAGGGTGGGTAGCAGGCAGGGAACGCAGACTGCAGAGCCCTGGGATTGCAGGAAGGGAGGGAGTGAGCAGCTCTGACAGAGAGGAGAAGGGAGGGTGGCATTGCAGGAATGCAGGGTGACACTGATGGCACCTCATGGCCCTGGGAGCACCCTAGACCTGCACTAAGTTTCCAGCCCTGGACTTGTACACTGGGCCCTGATATTGGGGCCAGGGCATTTGGGAGGGGAAACATGGAGTGGACAGCCCTGTCTTCAGACCAGGGAGGCACCCTGCTTATTTAGCGTTTTCCATTGGACCTCTTCAATGCTCTGTGGCAGGTATTAGCCTCTCCATTAAAAAGAAGAAAGAAAGAAAGAAAGAAAGAAAGAAAGAAAGAAAGAAAGAAAGAAAGAAAGAAAGAAAGAAAGAAAGAAAGAAAGAAAGANAAGGAAGGAAGGAAGGAAGGAAGGAAGGAAGGAAGGAAACAGGTGTATTTGGTTGATCCAGACAGTGAGGAATTAGGTGCATGTCCAGAGCGCCCACTGATGACCTGGTGGGCGTGGGTAAGATGCTATGATCCGGGCAGCAGGCCTGTATTTAATTTTCCTCGTGACCTTGCTGAGATGTTTAGTGTGCACTCAGCCCAGCTTTATCAGCTTACCCTGAGGGTGCTGCTCTGGGTACCCCAGAGCTCAGTCGGGGACGGCGGGGGTGACACGGCACAGCCAGGAGCACTCTGTCCCTCAGGGAGGCTTCCATGTTTGCCAGGGCTCTCCTATTTGCTGCTACAGACCTTCCTGGGCTCCAGGAGTGTCCCACGTAGGACCTAAGTTTTAATTACCAATAAAACTTTGAATGGTGTATTTGAGGGCATCTTGTGTCGGAGACACTGTAGACTCAGTGATGCATCTGCTACTTGGTACTGGGTGGCCCTGGGTAATACATAGCAACCCTTGGATCTCTTTCCTTTTCTGTTAAAATGGGGCAGTGTGCAATTTTGAGACTAATTTCTGGAGGTGAATGTGAATGTTCTTTGACTCTGGAAATGGAGGGGAAGCGGGGAGGTAGACCCTGTTCTCTGGAGAGCTTCCCGGAGAGGCTTCCTAGTGCCTGCTGGAGGAATGAGGATATACCTCCAAGGCCCAGGAGCCCTCCCCTCCAAGTCCCCTGGGCGGTGGGGCAGTCTCTGGCCACTTTGCTCTCCCAGGAGGGCCTGGTAGGTCTATGGCATCTGCCACATAACCCAGGAAGACTGGCCAGGTTTAAAGGGAGCAGCTGACGAAGGGACCCCACAACTTGTATCTGGATATGGCTTATGGCTGCCTGTGGAGGCAGTAGAAACCAGGGTCCAGCCAAGTCCTGGTGATTCTCAGGACACAGAGCCAGAACCCTGCTACCCTCCCGGGCCCAAAGGTGCTGGAGAGAGCCCAGCCCAGCTTGGAGACCAGTCATGAGCTGAGGTTAGCACTCCTCTGCTCGGGTCTGCCAGGTCAGCTCACAGGCACCTGGAAAGAGGAGAGGCCTAGGGATGCTGCTGGAGTGTGCTCGTCATCAACCCGCAGCTGGTAGCAGTTACAGCAAAATAAGAAAACACTGAAGCAAAATTGTCATTTTTAAAGGATGAACCTCTTCAAATTCAAGGTTGTAAGCAGTTGGGAAGGGTGGGGTGGAAAGAAAGGAGGAAACCGTGACCTTGACCTTCCAGGCAGGCTGTGCATGTGGGGGCCAACTCCCCCTGCACCTAGGTACCTCCAAGCACCCCTGCCCCAGTCTTGTCCCCCAGAGGGTACAGTGGAGATGATGCCTGGGGACATTCCAGTTCACAAAGTTGTAATAAATGACCTAAATCAACTTCACTGAGGGTGAAACTGTTTACCAGACCTTCATTCTTCTAAGTTACTTATATTTAATTAAAATTTTCATTGAGATAATTCTAGGTATAAAGGGTCTTGAGAAGCAAGGCCCAGGAAGCAGGTAAGGACTTGATCTACTTTTTCTCTGAAGCAACCTTTCAAGAAACCCTGTCATCTCAAAGCAGCAGCACGCCGGCACTCATACAATCAATTGGGTCAAAGTTCCCCGTTGGACTTGCACACATTTTTATATGTGTTTAGTTGTATAGTTCCAGCATGTGTGTACACTCTCATCCACCCCCACAGTCAGCCTGCAGAAGAAGCCTTTCTCGCAGGCGCCCTCACGTGCACCTTCTCCCTGATGCCCTCCTTCCTCTGCCCCATCTCCCAGGGCACTCATCCCAGGAAATCACCAATCCGATTTCCATCTCTATAATTTTGCTACTTGCAGAATATTCTATAAATAACCTCATACAGCCCTCCACCTTCAGGAGCTGTTCATAGTAGGAGTGTGTCAGAGTTTGTTTAACCATTCACCTGTTGAAGGACAGTTGGATTGCTTCAAGTTTTTGGCAATTATGAATGAAGTTGCAATGAATATTCATGATGAGGCTTTTGTCTGAACATACGTTTCACTCCTAATTATTTTTACCACAAGGTTTGGGGTTGTGTTTGGTGGGGAGGAAGTAAGTCAGGAATGTGGGTCAAGCTCTGCTGTTGACCAGCGCAGCGGTCAAAGGCAAGTTTGCAAAGCTTGAAAGAAGCCAAGCAATCTCCCATCTAAATTCTTGGGTGGATGGGATCGGAGATTGTATTTTAAAATGTTCTCATTTAGAATCCTAAAAAAATGTACACTTGCAGCACTAGTGCATTTCTTAATTTCCAGTGTCGTTTTCTTTTGACCATAGAGAAAGCAGTGCCAATGAAATATATCCTCACATAAGGTCCTATCTAAGTGAGCAAGCAGGAAAGTGTCTAAATAAGCTCAGGTATTTTCATCTACAACAGATGACTGCACATGGATAGAACTGTTGTTGGAAAGCAGTTGGTTTCAGAACAAGCAGGCTCCAGAAAGCCTGACCAATTAAGAGCTGGGTGATGTTGGTACATGGCCAACCTCTCTGAGCCTTAGTATCTTTACCTGTAACATAAGCATGATGATATTGTCCCCCCAGGGGGCTGATGTACTGATTAAATGAGATAATATAGATAAATCCTTAGCCTGGTTGAGGCAGCACAGGGTGAATTTTTAGCACATAGTTTAAAGTATGATTTAAGAGCCTTAAAATAATTGTTATTTTTTTGCTTCTGAAAACTGTAAGACTGAAAATCTGCTTTCAGCCAAATTATCCAAAACTAAGAGAATGTTTCATTTTTTTTAAACAATTGAAATACTCATGCATATGTTGGATTAAGTAATTATTATTGATGATTAAAAAATGAAACAAAACTTCTTGAAATACTGGACATTTCTCAGCACACTGTTTGGGCAAAAAAAAAATTTTTGGATTCACAGTTTATCTATATATAGCATGATATTAACTGAGTTCAATAACAGCCTTCAGAGAAGGAAAGAAAATTGCAATACAAAAATTAAAAATTAAAAAACTCAATAGACTAGGTATGGAAATAACAGGAAGTCAGAATTTTCATTATTACCTCAACAGCCCCCTGATTTTACGTACTCTCCACCATAGTGAGTGTGACTTTCACACTCAAAAGAACAATTTGGCACAAAACACCCTGCAGCAAAATCTGATTTCAGATACATGGAATCATACCCCTGGAGATGGTGAGGGCGATGGTCACTTCTGAGGAACCAGCAGGCAGCCTTAGGACACCCAGCCCCAGCCCGAGACAAGGCACCCAGTTCTTCAGTTCTGGGTGTGTGAAGGGCTCTCTGCAGCAGGAGCAAGGGGCCAGGTGCAAGGACACATCCTGATGCCCTCTTTAGACTCAGGGGCAGGTAGGGTAACTCAGGAGGTGGCCGTCTCCTCCCTGAATGGTGGTGACGACATTTGCTGCAATGAAGTTTGCATTGAAGAATAAACATAGAGAGACGAGAGCAGAGCCCAGAACAGAAGCATGTGCTGTAGGTAGACCAGCAGGAAATTGAGAAGGAATGGTCTGGTAGGACCCACACATGCAGAATCAGCCTCTGAGAAAGGGAGGAAAAGCGCAGGATCGCTGCTGTCCTTGTGTCCTGAGGATACGGAGGAACAACTCTAAAGGAAAGAGGACGCACAGCCACATGCTCCTGTTTCCTACTCTCCATCCTGCCCTGCCTCTGGCCTTGCTTCCTCCTTTGAGGCCTGGTCCCTCGGTTTGTGGTGGCAACTCCTCTTCATGTTCTGACCTGGGATCTCTGGGGTCAGGGAGTGTCCACCCCACTGCTCAAAAGCCCCGTGGCCTTGAGCCAGCCACATCTCTTTCCTTGGTTTCTTCATTTGCAAAATGAGGATCAACATCAGCAGCCAATGAATATTTATTTTTCATGAGGAATGAAATACATTGAATCCACAGAAAGTACTTAGCACCAGGCACAGGGAAAGTTTGCAAAAAAACATGATCCATTTCTGTTACCAATCGACTGCACAGATCAGCTACGTTGACTGATGTCTGCATTCCGTGGATTCCTAGGACGCGGTGGTAGATGATTCCTCCCCAACATCTGTATGGATGTTCACCATGTGCAGGGAACAGGGTGAGGAACCAAGAAGACAAACCTCTGCTCCAAGGCCTCTCATGCCCAGTGGACGCATAAACAGACACGCACACCAGGCCACTGGGGAGAAAGAGCTGGTATGACGGGTGCAGCTGGGGGAGAGTTTTGGAAAGAAGACTTCTCTAGAGCTCTGAGGGGGGCCATCATAACATGAGAGCCACCCACATCACCTTTCTAAATCCAAGGAATCCCCAAGTCTAACACCCAGGGGTTTAAGTAAGGATCTGGGGGCTGGGGAGAACCTTCCAGAATCAGGAAAGTTCTTTCAGCTGATCCCACGTGTGACATCTCATTTAAGACCTTGGGCAACTGTGACCTGGGAATTATGGTAGAAGACGTCGGAGAGAAAGTGGAGACTCAGGAACCATAAGTATTTTTCCCGAGATTGCTTAAATACGGAAGGACTGAGTCGGGTCCTGATGCCAGTCCGGGTCTCTTGTTCACCCATATCTTCTTTCCACTAGGTGATGTGATTCCAGAATCTTCTCTCAGAGGGGACCCACACGAACACTCAAGCCCACGGCTCCCCTTTGCCCCCTTGGGATTGCAAGCTTGGGATAGAAGTGGGAGTGGCTAATGGGTCCCTCAGAAGCCCTCAGACTCAAACAGAGCAGCTTTCACGATTTCCCTTGGACAAAAGGAGTCGGGGTCAGTATTAAATATAATTACCGTGCATGGGGCCAATCAATGGCATTTTTATCTTGTGGGGCTGGGGAGGCCCTGCTACGGCCCCTCAGGTCACCTAATCCCCCTTTGCTTTTATCCTCTGAGTGCGTCTGAGCAGATGGAGGCCAGGGATCTCAAATTACCTTCCTTTCCCTTTCACTCGAGCACTTTCTCTGATGGATGCGGCTCTTTCTCTTGTGTTCCCATGTCCTGCCCTCCTCACTCTGTCCGGGCCCCATTACTGCCCACCCCAGTCTTGGCCTGTCTGTATTTGCACATCCTAATGGTTTCAAGTGCAAATCTGAGGTCCTCCTGGTTTCTCCCTTTTGAAACTCGAATTCTGCTTCACCAAATCCCCCAGCCTGTAACACTAGGGGTGGGATAGACTTTTCCAAATCCTGTTATACCCCTCACACCAACAGGGCCCTGGGACACTGACGGGGTACTTTTCACAGTCTTCCCTCTGATCATAAGTGCAATACCTGGCTCCAGGTGGAGAGGTAGGTGCTGTGCCCTGCAGAGAATGGGCAGGCTTTGAATCTCTGTGTGTGCTGTCCTTCCTCATCGGTTCTGTTGGAGGTCCTGATAGCCCCTCATAGGACTCTGCCAGTGGAGTGGCAGACACCCTTCTGAAAGCCCTGCCCACTGGGTGTCCCAGCCCAGGACATAGTCTGTTGTGTACATTGTAAGACGTTTAGTAGGTGTGCAGTGGATGACTGGATAGTTCTTGACAGTCAGAGTCCAGGGACGCTCATAGACCTAGGCCTCCATCCCCTTGGATGGCAGGAAGACTTGAGTTTCTGACCAGCACTAAGAATACCTGACTCAGGTTGGTCTCTGCTCCTCCCCAGGGGCAGCCTTCCCCCTAGGGCTTGGCCTTACGTGTCTAAGGAGTAAATGAGGTCATTAGATTTGTGAACTCCAAAGCCCCCTCCACAGCATGACTCTGAGATCTAACGACATATAATCAAGTTATTTGTGCCCTCAAATGAGTTCATTGGGGACAAGGGGGCCTCCGCCTCACTTTTCACCACCACAGAAGGCAGTAATCCTTTAATCTCTGGTTTTCCAGAGAGATTAATTAGGTTTTCATCTGGGTATGCTGAAAGGAAGTATGATTGGCCCTGCTTCCAACACACCTCCAGACCCTCACCGCTCCTCCATCATGGCCCCGTGAAATCCCTTTTCCTGGCTACCATCTTGTCTCACTTGGATGTTGCTTTGGCCTCTCAACCAGCCATCTGCTCTCACTCTTGCCAGGACCTTCTCCTCATAGCCCCTAAAGCTATCCTCTGATGTCCAACTGTGCCATACCCCCTGAGGCTTCCATCCTCCTAGGCCTTCCCAGGGCCGGCCAACTGCACCCCAACTCTCTCCTTGGCTTATGAAGCTGAACCTGTCAGGTCCCAGTTTCTTCCTCGACTCCTTCACTGATCTCACCTCATCTCTCACCATCCAGCCACATTGTTCTGTCTGTTGTACATGAGGCTTTTGGGGCTCTTTGGCCTTTCTGGCTGAAAAAAAAAAAAAGAGAGAGAGAGATCTTACATAAAGACTATGTATGGAAAGACAGTGGCTTCAGAAGGACCAATTTGGGAGACCATATTCCTTTTGCAATTGAGAAAAAACAAAACAACAAGAACAAAAAACTTTGACTAGAACAAAATGGAGCAATGTTTGGGGAGCATTTGAAATTCAGAGAATGTTTCCGTATGCATTGTCTGATCATCAGCAAATTTCTCACAACTGTGTCATTGTCAGCCCTGTGACACAGATAAAGAGTTGAGGCTGAGGGACTCAAGCAAGGTGAGGCAGGGGGTGCTGGGTCTTCCCCTGGTGTAGCCGAGCAGGTGAGCCCTACGCAGTTGGCACAGTCCTGCTGGAAGATGAGCAGCCTGCACTGTGGCCCTGACTTCTGTCTTTGCTTTGAATTTCTCGATAACAGCAGCACGGAGGCTGTCCTGGGCCTGCTCGGTGGGTGGGTGGGTGCCTCTGATCAAACTCTCTCCCATGGGGGGACGTTCTCTTAGTGTGGAGATGGGAGTTCAGGTTGACACGGGTGGGCTCCACCTCTGGAGGCCTCCTTTGAGGTCAAGCTGCTATTTCCCTGTGAAATCTTAAGAATGTCTAGTATAAAAAAATTAAAAATAAAAAGAATGTCTAATTAGAATTTTCTATGAATTCAGCAAAAAACAAGCTACAAGCCACCTGATGAATGATGGAAAGCTTCTGAAGCTTGGAAGACCAAGGTCTGGATCTGGCCTTGACTGGTCCAAACAGCCTCGGCTGTCATCAAATTAATCCGCCTCCTCTGGGCTCTGGTTTGCCCATCTCTAAAGCGAGAGAAATGTGGGTGCTCTCCTGTGGGGAGGCTGGGGCGTTGCATGGCCTGGTGCAGAGCATGGCGCCCGGCCAGTGCTAGAGGGAGCTCGGTGAGTCCTATCCCTGGTTCTCCATCTCCACCTGCACAGTTGGCAGCTGGACACAACACTGACCAGCAAGCTCTTGTGCAGGCCGCGTGCAGGGAGAGCTGCTGCGTGCTTGCTGCCTGATGCTCCACTCACCCATTGCCTGCTCTGCAAGAGGGAATGCCTGCAGGTCTCCAGCCTCATGTCCTGGCTGCGAAGCATCTGTGAGCTCATGCTGGGCCTCACATACAGTGAGGACGTCACCAACATTAACAAATGACAGAACATGATGGAGCCTTGCCCTGCGAGAGTCCACTGTCAGTGTGGGCAACAGACACATGGAAGGCAAAACCACAAACACACTCGTGGCAGGGCAGAAGAAGCTGAGATGTGGTATGAAGGCCACTGAACGGATTTAGGCAGAGACAGAAGAGGAAGGGTTTGTTTGCCATGGAGGACTCAGAGAAGGCTTCCAGGGGAGCACGAGAGAAAAGTCGGGCCTTGAATAAAGAGAAGGACTTTCCCAGAGAAGAGATAGAGAGGAGTAGAAAGACATGCCTAGAAAAGAGTAGAGGACCACGTTCTTGGAAAGGGGTGTTGTTCCATCCCTCCGCGTTCACAAAAGTCCACCAGGAGAAGAAAGGCTGAAATCACAGTATTTGGAGGCAGAAAAGTGCCAAGTAATTGACAAGAGGGACCAAATTCAAGGGGAAGGTTGCACTTCAGCCAGAGGAAGGGCAAGACATGGGAAGCAATAGTGGCAGAGGTGCAGCCTCTGCGGGGAGGAGGCAGGAGGCCTGAGTCCCAGGGGGATGCAGGAGATCCTCAGTCAGCAGAGGATCAGAAAGTGAGGCCACACGGAGAGAGCGAGGAGCCCCCAAGAGCCAGGAGGAGGCATGTGCCCTTCCCAGGGGAACTGGTGCAAGACTGGGGGACAATAGGACTCGAGGACGCGCGGCCACGGAAGGACGTGCCCGGTCGCCATTTCAACCTTGCCTTTCATGTTTTTTAATTTTCTGATTCACTTTCTCAACTTTTAATCCAAATCTCGGCTGGAGAAGCTGCTGTTTTCAATTTGTATTATCTTTTTTTCACGTTTTAATCCTCTTAGATCCCATTTCTGCTGGGTTAGTGAACCCACTAATCAGGTAAGCAGCGAGCAGCAGCCAATTAGGGAGAAGAATGAGACGGCAGAGATGGGTCAGGGTATCCGGGGGTTTCGTTTCCCAGGTCACGTGGGTCCCCATCACAGAAACATGGAAACCCCCCTGGGGTGGCAGCTGGGGACTGCTGTTCACCTGGGGAGAGTCCCCCTGCCTCCTCACCTGGCTCAGTTTCCTTGCAATCTCTGCCACTTCACAGGTGGCAGCATGACAAAGTCCCATTTGTTCCTCAAGTCTCAATGCAAAGCCACCTCCTCTTGGCCTTTTGGAAGAGCACCAGGCTGAGTTGAAAAGACTGACACTTGGGGTGGGAGGTTGAGTTCCAGCTTGGCCACACGCAGCCTCCAGGACCTGGAGTGAGGCTGGGTTTCCTCTTCTTTCCTTGACGCCCAGAGCTTTATAAGGATGGAGAAGAGAAGGCTCTTGGTAGTGCCGAGGTGAAGTGTTGAGTGTGTTTGTGGTTGAACTGTTTCCCCAAGTCCCCAACTGTGGCAAGTGCTGTTCCCTCCGAGTCCTCTTAGTGACCTTTCCTTCAGGTGACGCAGCTCACTGACTCTGATGGGGTTACCATTGCCGTCTCACCACCCGTCTGACTATCAGTTCCTGGATGGCAGAGGTTCCATCGCCTGCAGACCTAGGAGAGTCCCCACAACACACCTCACTACATAATCATTGAATCAATAGATGAATAAATAAGTAGGGAGCAAGGCGCTCTGGGGGCTTGAGAGTTTTTAAGGAATGAAAAAGGTTTCTATCCTTTAAACATTGGCTGCACAAATTAACAATATTGAGTTAATAGATAGGGGAGAAATCAAGTCCACATTCTTCAGTAGGACAAGCAGCGAGAAGAATCCTAGAACTCATGGCTAATGAGGATGAAGGAAAAGAGGGCACAGAGGGCAGCACCCGCCTCTGTGGCAAGCCCTCCTGGTGTGCCTCGTGGGGCCCCTGGTGCTGAGCCCAAGGTCCTTCAGGGTGCTGGCAGCCCAGGGCACATCCCCCCTTCCCTAGCCTTCACTGCACCTCGGTCCAGCTGCTCTCTTCCTCCTCTAACTTGCCTTGAGTCACTTGTGACTTCTGGTGTCACCGAGTCAGCCTTGCCCACAGAGAGGCCATGCAATGCTCTTGGTTGTGTTGACATATCTGTACTTAATTGCTTATTTCAAAGTCTGAGTGTAGGCACACAGCTAACCCACCCCGTGACTAAGCACTGTTCCTCAAATGGTCAGTGGGTCTGAACTGGCTGTTTGAATACAACTGCACACATTCCTTGTTGTCCGCCATACAAGCAGGTTCCTGCCCCAGGGGCATCCTGCCTTTGATAAGAGGAGTCCCTGGCCCTGGAGTGAAGGCTGCCGGTCTTCTGTCACTACTGAACTGTTGTCTACTCTTTTCTAGAGGAGCCCTTTGAACCTGGAGCTGTAGAAGCTGTCGTCACGGGACTGGAATGTTCAGAGGCTGGGGATGAGATGCTACTGTCCATGGTGCTGAAACTCTGGGGTTGCTTCTCCTAACCGTGGGACCCTGGGGGACTCCAGTTGAATTGCTTGCAGGAAAGCATCCCGTTGTTCTATTCTGTTATGATTTTTTTCCTCTTTTTAATACTTTGCAACATGTTGAAATTATTTATTCTCCCGGAATAGTAGCTTACACTACACAATGTTTATGTGTATGGTAACAACTTTTTTCATAATTCCAACAATCATTTTTTTTGCTCTTGGAGTTTAGTGAGCATATGGGCACTCATACCCTGCTCTCCAATGCTTCCTATATAATGCTGTGGGTGAGAGGGGTATAGCTAGCATCAGAAAAAGTGAGTTTATGTTAGCTTTTCAAATTTGGGCTCTTTTGTGATATTTTTAAGGGAATAGAAAACAAATTTGGAGGCTTACAGGAAAGGAAAGTCCTTTCCATGTTTTATAGCCAGTGTGCCAATACTGGAGTTCAGCTTAACAAAGATTTATTGAGAATATGCTTTGTAGTGTGTATTTTAAGGCAAATTTATAGTCTCTTCTCAGAAGCTAATACACCAGTGAGAATACATACATGCAAACCACTAAGATGAGTTGGTATGATGTCTGAGTAATAGAAATATACCTGTGGCATAGATGAAACCCAGAGAAGTGATTGGCTATCTTCAGGAAGATAAAAGGTTTCAGAGAAGATATTTCAGAGGAGGCTCTGGCCAGGTGAGAGGCTGTGGGTAAGGTCTTTACAGGCGAAATAGCAGCACTCATCCATGCGAGGAGGCAGATAATGACTCCGAACAGCTCTTGGAAGTAAAGACAGGAAGAACCAGATGCAGTGGTCCCTGAATCACACTGGGCCCAAATGGTACAGCAGATGCTTGAGGAGGGGACAGGTGACATTCAGGTGAAACCTTAGTGGAGTCAGCTTAGCATAGGTGTTTGACAAGTGCCCACTGAGTACATAGAGACATGATTTATGATCAAAAATTTCTTCAGACTTAATGAATCAACTAGGGCATTGGTGAGGTGCAGGAATCTTGAATTCACCCAATATTTGTAACATTTTAAAAATGACTTCTGTAGTCAAACTCAGAAGTTTGATTTCCAAAATCACAGTATCTCATGAATTGAAATTTCAAGGATATAGGCTATTTGGGGGTAAAATATAATATCTGTCTTATATAGCCCATACTGAAAATATTGTTAATAGAATTTAACCATAAAGGACATTATGGAATATTTCCATCCATCTTATTTAAAGAAGCATCACTTTTCCTTTAGAATTGATTTCATGGCCTCATAATATTATCATCTAAGTTTATTTTTAGTCTTGGGATGACTCTTTAATGTCTTTAGAGGCACTGAGCCTTTCACAAGCTCAGGACAGATCCGTATTCTCACGTATACACTGTCAGTTTTCAAGGGTCACAGGAACACTCTGTAACTCACCAGCCCAAGACCTAGTAGCTTGATAGGATAGGCATTGGCTGAGCTCTTGGTCTGCGGTTTTTCATCTCATTCTGGAGACAGTAATTCCACTTCCAGTTGTGGTTGGGGGCAATTCTGGTGTGTCTCGGGGTTATGGCCCTGGGCTGATCATGAGTCCTCGCCTACATCAGCTGGCACACCTCTGATCCAGGTTCCCATGTCCTCTCAGTCTGGTTGGGCTGTTCGCACCACAGAGGCAGGGGAGGAGAGAGGTGCAGGAAAGCAGGACACTTTTAGATCTCTGCTTGTGTCACAAATGCTGACATCTTTTCACATGGCTGAAAAATCCTGGCTGTTCTCAGCAGCAGCTCAGGAATCACATGGTGGAGGGCGTGGATACAGGCGGCGGTTGGAACTGGGGCCATTACATGCAAATGCTCTCTCCAGTCCACTCATGGAACTGGGTTCTAACAGTACCAGCAGAGGCCAGGGTTCTGCCCTGATCTCCTGTGAAAAAATTGTTAAAAGAGGGCATCAAATATGTGCACAAAATAGTATAGCAACAAATAATTACTTGAAGATGAATGTAAAAATTCATATATAGAAAAAAATCACAAAAGACAAGAAATAGTGACCAAAAAGAAACAACAAAGTATAATTCAGATGAAAGAACAAAATCAGAGTAGTAAGTCCACATATGTCTATAATCATAATAAATATGAATGGGTTAAATTTGTCTTCAGACAGAGAAGGATAAGGGCTGAAATAAAATTAGCAAGGAGATACAAAAGCAGAGTTTTACTTAAGAGAGCTAAAACAAAAGAACGTAAGCATTTCAGAAAAAAAGCATGGAAAAATATCCTAGATAAAGGGTATTTATATAAAAATATTAATAGAGGCCAAAATTCAAGAAGGAAGTTGGAAGGACCAGGTGTGATGCTTCATACTGATAAGACATAATATGTCAAGTAGGTATAATATGCCTAAACCTTCATGCAGCTAACAACAGAGGCTTAAGAAATACCAAATAAAACTAGTAGGACGGCCTGAGGAAGATTGACGGATATATAATCATGGTAGACAAGGGTAATGCTTTGCAGAAACATAAATAGAAGCTGTCTGCAGTGGCACAAACCTGTAATCCTAGTGGCTTGGGAGGCCAAGGCAGGAGGATCGTGAGTTCAAAGCCAACCTCAGAAAAACCGAGGTGCTAAGCAACTCAGTGAGACCCTGTCTCTAAATGAAATTCAAAATAGGGCTGGGGATGGGGCTCAGTGGTTGAGTGCCCCTGAGTTCAATTCCCGGTATTCCCCCGTCCCCCGCCCCCCACAAAAGAGATAGAAATAGAAATATGGAAACAGAAAACTTGATTAAGATAATTGAGACACTGCATCAAACACACATATGTATCTCTCATACACATGCACAGATATGTGTCTATATATGTATATTCAACACATCAAAATAAATTCTTTCATAGTCATTAAATCTCAATATTTCAATCTGCAATAAGGGCTAAATTTTTTATAAAAGATAAATTGCAGATTTTATTCATTGTCCATAATGTTCAATGCAATAATGCATAGCCATTTTCTTTCCAATTCAATTTCCTTGCCTTCCCAACAAATTTTAGATTTATCTTGCTGAAGAACATTTTATTACTCTGTATTCCTTGACTTCTCTTTTTTTTTTTTATCAAAACAGTGATGTGATTCTGAGTAGATGTTCAAGAAATTCCTCATTAAAATGTTTGAGTGTATGAATTCATGCTGTTGGGATTTGTTTGTGTTTTCATACAGCATGGCCATATAGAGTTAAGATGTTTCAGGTCCCGTCCTAAAGGATTTTTTATGAAGTTCAAGTGTTTAAGCTCTGGTGTTTGGGTCCTATGACAGTTAGTTGTAACTTGCCTAGATTATAATATTCTGTTATTTAATCAAACATGAACCTAGGTGTTTCTGTGGAGATACTGCCACAGGAGCACTATGAAGATGTGGTTAACATGTAGAATCAGTTCACTTAAATAAAGATGATTACCTTTGATGCTGTAGGTGGGCCTCAGCCAATCAGTTGACAGCCTGGAGAACAAAAACTGAGATGTTCAAGTAGTGTCTAAGTTTCTAGACTTCCAGTCTGCCCTGAAATCCCCACCATTGCATAAGCCAATTTCCTCACATAAACAAAAAGTGTGCATATGTGTGTGTGTGTGTGTGTGTGTGTGTGTGTGAGAGAGAGAGAGAGAGAGAGAGAGAGAGAGAGAGAGAGACTGGTTTTGCTTCACTGAGGACATTTGACTGAAACTCTGAATCCAGCCCTCTAGACTATGTCTCCTTCCCAAGCATCGGCTGGGCCCAACTCACTGGTGGAAAAACAGCCTGGTCTTTGGAGTCCTCTTGTCCTGGGCTTAAATTCTGACCACATTATCAACAAACCACAAGGCAATGCATTTACACTTCCTGAGATTCAGTTTTTACATGAGTAAAATGGAAATCAGAATATCTTTTCCATAATGTTTTAAGATAAATATAAGCAATTACCATAATGTGTACAAGAGTAGTTGGTACTGCATTTGGGGTCCAAGAACTCTTTGTTTTCTAATCTAGCCTTCGAATCTGCTCTGAAGTTGAATTCAATATGTAAAAATCTCTGTATTTGGGTGGTTGGAAAGTTAGGGCACAAGATAAAAAGGCCACCACGAGGGAGGCCCAGTGCTTTATACTCAAGTCATGCAAACCCTGAATCTGGACGGTCACCACCCCATGATATGGTAGGATTTGTTTCCGACATATGGAATTAAAAGAAAGCATGTGTCACAGCGACTTTCCTTCAGAATTCTCAAAAACGTTCCTCATACGATGGAGTGAATTTGTTCTTAAGAAGCCGCTGCCACTTATGGAGTAATTAATATGCATATTAAGCATTCTAAATATATATTTCATCAAATGGCAACATAAATTGCCTGGAGCAGTGTGTGCCTGTGCGCTCGCCAGGCGGAGATGGCTGCAGACACCGCAGAGGCCGGAATCTGCTCAGAAACGCGTGGAAAAGGCAGCTGAGCCTGCGCAACGCAGGTGAGCCAACTAAAACCGTCTCTTCTGGGTTCCTGGGGCTGGGGCGGCTTGATCTATATAAAGCACGGGGAGAAGAGAGCAGAGAGGCAGATGGAAGTCCATAGTTTTCCTGGGTTTACCTCATTTCTGAGAGTAGAGATGTCTCTGAGGGGAGAAGAAGCAGGGAATAGCCAAGGAGCAGCAAAATGGGGGACCCGGCCAGCCAAGGCCGCTGCAGAGGCCCCAGCTCAAAGTCCCTCACAAAAGCATCCCTGAGTCCCAGGAAAGGCCATCGTCATCAAACCCATAGAGGTGGCCTGTGTCAAGTCACTTGAAAATGGTGTGAGTTGGGTGATGTTTTCTGGAGTGTAGACATGGACCTGCATTCGGGTCCTGCTCTGAGCCCTGCCCAGAGCCAGGCCACAACAAGCATCTGCATCCAGGGGTCCCAGTGGCCCTTGGGGACTATTGGAGAGCACAAGGGTGGCACTTTCTGGGCAAATATACCCATCCTGGAGGTATTACTGGTTGGAAGGTAGACACAAAACTGCGGCTGGGTGTGGACAGACCTGAGCAGGAGGTGAGGTGGGCCGCCTGCCCCGAGGCCTGGCAGGTGGACAGTGTCTAGAGCCCAGGAGTGGACTCATCTTGTGCTTGAGGGGAGAAGACAGCTGGCAGAGCTGGTGAGGCTGAGGTGGGAGGGCAGGCGGAGGCTGCAGACATGGGGGACCTTTGCCATCCTTGTGAGCATGGGGCCGGGAAGGAGCCATGGGAACCACACTCAGATGCCACAGGACAGGGTGGCACTGGTGGCGACAGGCAGCAAAACCAGCTTGTTTTTCATGTGGGGTGAATGAGGAGGTGTCAAAGACCCCTTGCTGGTGGCTCTGGGAGCAGGCCCAGTGGGTGGAAGGGCAAGGGTCCCTCTCTGTCCTGGAGGAAGGGGCACCCTGACCCCACATCACACTGCCCCTCACTCAGAGTAGATAGAATCTCTCAAGACCCAGACACCTTGCACATCTCATCTCATGCTGAAAACAGGTGCCATTTTTAGAACATCCACCAGAAAATTAATTATTAGCCCCGCTTTAAAAATTAACAGTACTTTATTCCTCCCTGGGCAGCTTTTCTTTCTTTTTTTTGCACCTGAGTTTGAACCTGGGTTCTTAGCCACTGAGCCACATCCCCAGCTCTTTTATTTGTTTGTGTGTTTGTTTGTTTATTATTTTGAAGGAAGGTCTTGCTAAGTTCCTCAGAGCATTGCTACATTGCTGAGGCTGACCTTGAATCTGCGATCCTCTTGCCTCAACCTCCTGAGCCTCTGAGATTACAGGTGAGTGCCACCGTGTCCGCTCTTGGGCAGCTTTAAATGACTCGATCAAGCTGCACCTCAGATTCTCCTTCTGTAAAATTAGAGTGTTGGGGAAAAGGTCACTTCTTTGAGTGAAGGAATGAGGAGTTGAAAGAATGAGGTCAAGATCTGCGGCCAGCCACCTCTCTCCTTCAGTCTTGTTTGCCACTCGGAACTCAGTGGCATGAAGTGAGACTCATTCTTGTTCCCAGCTGAATGGGGCAGCTGGGTAGCTCTTCTGGTCTCACCCCGGCTCACCTGAGCATGGCCTGGGCTGTGGGGTTGGGGTCAGCTAGCTGTCAGTGGTTTACAATGGCCTCAGCCAGGACCACTGGGTCTCCTTGGCTTGCCCATGCCCCCTGGGCAGCTGGGTGGCCGTGATCTCCGGCAACTGCAGAGGAGCAGGGTGCAAGCAAAAGCAGGCAAGGGCATTTGAAAACCTGGCTTGCTTCAAATTTGCTCACGTCACATTTTTCAAAACAAGGCCCCAGTGATTCCTAAAGCCTGTGACCGAGGACGGGGGCAGAGGGTCTCAGCCAGATCCTGTACGGCAGTCCTCCTGGATTCTCGAGGCAAAGAAGGGCTGCAGCAACTAAGCCATCACAGTCACGTGGAGGGTGCCAAGCCCTTGCTGCCCACCACAGAAATGCACACCTCGGAGAAGCCTCGGAGACTTTTAAAGCATGGCCCTTTTACTGGATATTCTTGCTATAAAACACAGTTGTTTCCCTCTTCCTTCTCTTACTCCTTATCATCTGGCTTAGGAGGCAGCGTTCAAATTGGAGTCATATTTGCTAAAATCTCCTCAAAAGCAGCTCAGAGAGAAATGTGGAAGTTCCCATGGGCTGGCATGGCAGGGCCAAGGCTCTGGGCAGCAGCGGGTGTGGCTCTGAGCTTGTCTGGGCTCGCGTCCCTGCCCCCGTGCGTGTGCATGTGTGATTGTCATATGCCATACGTCACTGACGTCTTTTATCTCTCCCTTTATGTGAGTGGATATAATTCAATGGTCATTGCAACGCAGCTGTCAGCACCACGTTGGATGAACAAAGCCGTAGTTTGCAGCTACGGCATGATGTAACCAGGATGCTATATTTGTTTACGTACACACCCCCACCCTTCTTTTGACCATAACAGCTAGGTACTATTTACAAAATTAAAAGCATGAATTGCATGAGCATCTATAGTGAGTTGCATTTAATAAGTCCCCAGCTCGTGCCAGAAATGTCGTAACTGACTAATAATAATGAGTAGAGCAGCTCCCAACTACCACTCTGAGCAGCTGCAGATTTTGCAATTTCTGTCTCACAAACATCCACTTGCCTCAACAGGGTTGGGGGTCCTGAGGGTCAACCCAGGGATGGGGCTCAGCCTGGATCATCAGAACCTCCTGCAGGAATGGTGTGCTCATGGAATATGAAAGGACTTGGACCTTGACAGCAGGGTCAGGTCTCAGCACTCCCCCAGCTCCGTCATCCTGGGGCTGCTCCCCCTTCTCCTCTGCTCCCCTCCTCCTCCCCACATTTCTTCCTGTTCCTCCGCTCCCCCTACTCCCCTTGATCCTCTGTTCCTCCTGCTCCCCCTCCTCCCCTGCTCCTCCTGCTCCTCCTGCTCTCCCTCCTCCCCTGCTCCTCCTGCTCCCCCTGCTCCCCCCTCCTCCACACCATAGCAGGTGTCAAAGGAGGGCAGGGAATCATACCCAATATCTGACATGAAGAGAGTCACTGTCCTGTGCACCAGTGTGCAGTCAGATCTTCACTTACAAACTCAACACATTTGCCGGGGACCATGTCTACTTCACATTTCTTCCCAAGGCCTTTTGTCATCTGCCCCCAACTCTAGAGGCTCAGAACATGAATGTCATTTCTTCTTGAAACCATGAAGCAACAAGCCTAGGCAAGGAAAGCCACCTCTGAACATAGTAGACATAGTGGAGATGAGGGATAGAACGTGGCAGGTTCCTGGTGATACCCCTGAGCTGATGGACCAATGTTAGGGCAGCCCACCTTCAAGTTTTCTGATAAAAGAGTATATTTCATTTGGCTTAAACTACTGCTTGTTGCTTGAAGACAAGGGCATTATTAACCCACATGATCTCATGCTAGGGAATTAGATTACTATTGAAATCTAATGCCCAGGACATTGCTGCCCAACCTAACCTATTTGCTAGGCATATGGCAGAAGCAATGATTCACAAATTCTGCCCTGGTAGCAGCTCCAGGCCTGCCAGGGATGGTCATGCTAAGGACAATGGGGACAACTTGAGTGATAGGCAAGGTCTGGTGGTCTCTGACAATTATTTTTCCCTTTTTCCTCTAATGACACAGAAATACACTGGGTTAGATATGTTTTAAGCAGACCAGTAGCCTGAGTTAATTTTCTACAGAAAGTCAGACGGCTTTTCACAGAACACATTATGGCATTGGGACTCCAGGCAGAAAATGAGAGGACAGCCTCCCTGTGACCACAGTGCCTGAAAAGACAAGATGGTCTTGGAGGACCAGGTCTGTGGGGCACCAGAGACAGAGCCTTAGCAGCAGGACCTCATGGCCGGCGACACTGCAGGGGGTGCGAGTCCACAACTGCACATGGACAGAAGCTAGAGAGCCAGCACCGTCGCTGACCAGCACTGTCTCAGCTGGGGAGCGCCGTCACATCAACAGGGCCAAATGACTTGGGGATATACAGATCCAGCATGCTCATGCCCTCGAAGGGCGGCAATGAGAAGGGCACACTGTCTCTGTAATTGGTCCAACAAGACCACACCCCCATCTCATCGTGACAAGCAATCAGGTAGCACCCACTCAGATGGCACTGTCCAAAATCTTTGACCAGTCCTCTTCTTAGCTGTCAAAGTCATCAGAACCAAAGATAGGCCAAAAACTGTCATGGCAAGCGCTGCTTAAGGATACCTGATGGCTAAGTATGATGTGGCATCCTTGATGAGGTCCTGGATCATAAAGAGGGCGGTAAAAAATGAGGACATAGAACCAAGTGTGAACTTGATCTCACAATAATGTATCAATACTGGATTGTTTTTTAGGACAAATTCACTTTGCTAATGTGAGATATAAGGACAACTAGGTATGGGGTGTATTGAAACCCTCTGTCCTGCGGGAACTGTGTAAATTCAAATCTTTTAAAAATAATGAGTATATTCTAAAAACATTGTAAATGAAAGACACATTACACATAAAATAATACATTTAAAAATAATCATGAAGTTCTTGCTAAAATTATGCAAGCAGAAGACATTAGAAGACACACTTAAATGCTAAGAAAAATAAATCAACCCCAAATCCTCAAGCCATAGAAAATGATTTTCAAAACTGAAGGTGAAATAAAGACATGAGGACAGACATTCAGATCAATGGAAATGAACCCATGTGAATATCGTCAATTGATTTTCAACAAAAACTCCAACAGGGAAAGGATGGTCTTTTAAACAAATGGTGCTGAAATTGCCTAGGAAGTTGGAGAGGGAGCCGAGAACTGGGTGCTTATTTCACTCTGCAAACGGAAAGGAAATTGCAGTAGACGGCAGGAGTCAGCGTGAACGGCAAAACCATACACTTCTGGAGAAGCACGGAAAAAGGATGTGCAGACAAGGCGAAGAAGTCACTGGTCAAATCCAAAAGGTACACACCATACATTTTAAAGAGTGGTAACTGGAAAACATCTGTTGCTTTGAGAGAAATCTTTAAGAAAATGAAAAGGAAACATAATCTGGGAAAAGCATCTTTCTTTCTATCTACCTACCTACTTACCTACCTATCCATCTATCTCCATCATCTATCTATATCTATCTATGTTTTATCTATCTCTCTATGTCATCTATCTATCATCACCCATCTCCTCTCTCTCTACCTCTATCTCTGTCCCTATGTACATGAATCTGACATAGGGACTACCTTCCACATGGCATAAAGAACTCCTAGCAGTAAATTATGATAAAACAAGCAAAACTTGCTTAAAAAACGACTACAAAATATGAACAGATATGTCACAAAAAGAAAATATAGAGATCTAGCATACTCACGAAAAGGAGCTGAATTTTACTTAAGTACCAAAAAATACAAATTAAAACCACCATCTGATATGCCACTTGGACTGGCCTGGCATGGCTTTAGGCACTAGGATGGCTAAGACGTAAAGGTGGACGTGTGTCAAGTGCTGGTGAGGATATGGAAGAGGCTGAGGTATGGGAAGCATCTGAAAACCTTCTTACAGTGAAACCTCCACTTAATGGCAAATCCTGCTTGACTATTATCAGAGATAAATGAAAACATTTGTCCAGGTAAAGAAAGAAAACATCTACTAAATTAATTACTCACTTTTTTATCAGATTAATAGTCTACAAAACTGCTTGATGTTAAGAGTGGAAAATAATACAAACTCTAGAAAAGTGATTTGAAAATATGCAGCAAAATTTAAATATATATTCACCATGATTCAGGAAATAATTCCACAAAGATAAGTGCCAAGTGATTAAAACTATATAGTATGTGGGTAATCCTTGTTTCATTGTTTATAGAAGCAAACTATTGCAAATAATCATAATGTCCACAAAGGAGTCTGGTTAACTAAACAGCTTTAAGTTTTGTATTTAAATTTTTTGAATAAAGATATTCACTCCAGTAAAAAAAAATGTTCACTACATTTAAAGCAATTTCAGTTCTTAAATGATCAAAACCCAGCAATAATCCATGTGTCCATTAATTCATGAATGTGTAGATGAATTGCAATAAACCACACAGTAGAAAATTACTCAGTAATAAAAAGTAGCAAAGTACTACCTTATTTCCGAGTACATGAATCCAGAAGGGAACCTGGGGAACGTTATGTAAGTAAAAGGGGCAAGACGTAGGGTACATGCTGTGGTCTCTGTTATCGGAAATTCTGTGAGAGGCTAAGCTGCTTCTGGATGGTAGAAACTGGGGCAGTGGTTGCCCAGGGCAGGGTGAAGCTATCAAAAAGATGCATGAGAGGATTGTGGGGGATGAAAATGTTCTTAGTGTTGTGCTGGGAGTGACAAGGGTCTATCCTTTACTCAAACCTCACTCAAAGTGTGCTTGAGGTGGACATGTTTTTTAATATAAAATTTTCCCCAAGAAAGGAATGCAAAATTATATTGGACCCCGATTGTGAGTAGCCTTCCACACCAGGACAGACCCTCCCTGGTCACGGGGCAGTTGGGCTTACTGCCACTTGCTCATAGCCCAGAGCAGCGTCTGCTGCCGCAGCTGCACAGGAGGCCTGGCCTCCGTTCTGTTCTGTGCGTAGATTAGCTGGCATTGCTGAAAGAATGTCCACGCAGGGACTTTGATCTTTGCAGAAAAACTCCTTTTTTTTTTCTTTCTGGTTTTGCAGAGTGGTATCATCGGATTGTGTTTGCAAAGTGGGGCTGAGGTGGCTGTGTGGCAGGTGGGTGTCACACACTGGGCGTAGTGAAGGCCTGTCAGTGGAATCGATGAGCAAACACAGGGCGGTCGCACTCCTGTGGCACCATGTTGTTTTCTTGTTGCACGAGTCTCCTGGAAATATGGGTGTTTAACCCAATGGAGGGAAAGAGGAGGGTGTTGCCAGGTGACCTGCCAAGATGCTTCCTAAACTTAAATGAGAGATGAGAGGATGTCAGCATGGGAAGCAGGGGGATGGAAACGTGCGCCTTCACATTTTAAATGAACTGTTAACACCATCTTCTCCTGCAGCATGGGTCTTGAGTAATGTGGTCAGGAGCGTGATGACTCCGGGGAAATATGACCCGAGAGGAGGAAGCCTTTCTCTCTTTGTCTCTCTGTCTCTGTCCCTGTCTCTGTCTTGGACTGCTGAGACCGAACAATGTCATTACAACTTTCCTGCTGATGCAAATTCAAAACTTTGCGCATCTCAGCTTCACCTTTAAGAGAAGCCGCATTATTGCCTTCATAACGGGAGCAGCAAATCAGGAATTAGAAGGAAGGCACACTGACAGTGATTGATACCCAAGGCTTTCTCCTGATTCGCTGATTAAACTCATCAATCTATATGCAGATACGTCCGAGGCAAATGGAGGCACCCAGGCTTAACGGATCTGGTTGTCAGGACCAAAGTGGAGAGGAGCTCCCGGCTTGGTGCACAGAATACGGGGGAAGGGAAAGGTGTGCTAGGAGAATGTTTACCTCCAAAGTGTGGGAAGCCCTAGGGAGGAGGGCGTCCCCGGAGAGGCCTGTGAACGCTCTCCTTGAAGGGGTGGGAGTGAGGAACGACTGCTCCCCAGGGTCCAAAAGACTGGCACATTTCTCCTCCGGAGACTGGCAGCTCTCTAGGGGATTTAGGGCCAGGGAGAGACCCTTGCTTCCTTGCCTGCTGATTAACTCTTGCTCAGCCTGTTAGATGCAGACCGGGACCTGTCTTCACGTGGCTTGGCTGCAGTCCTTTCCCTGGGTCCTGACACTCCCCCCTCCCCCATCCCGAGAAGCTGGGTGAGCAGAGCCCTGTCTACGCTGGCACTGGGCTCTGGACATGCGCTGCCCGCAGCCCTGTCCTCCTTGTGTTGGGGTTTTGTGTTCTTTTGTTTGGTAATCATTAGAGGCGGGCCTCTTTGAGGAGCAGGACTTGGTGTGGCAGACCCCTCAATAGGGAGTGGCTGGTACATGACCAGGCATGGCGTGGGTGCTGCTGCCTGCTGGTGAGGGAGCTGATCCTTGGCTGGCTCTCAGTACTCTGTCTGTCAGCGGCCCTCGGGAGGGATTGTACCTGAACATTTCTCCATCGTGCGCAGCCCCTCCCCCATGTCAGATTGCTAAGTTTGCCCTAACATTTGATCACAACCCGAGAGGCTTAAATCAATAAATATTTGTTGTTTCACAGCTCTGGAGACTGGGTGTCCCAAACCAGAGTGCCACCAGTGCTGCGGAGACTCTTCCCTTTTCCTTCCATTTATTGGTGGCTCGAGGTTTTCCTTGGCTGGTGGCTCTGGTTTCTGTCCCAGTCTTCAGCTGACCTCCCTCCTCTGCATTCCTGGATTCTCTTGGAATTCTCTTATAATTTACAGTTTGCCACTGGACCTGGGGCTACCTTAAGCTGACATGACGTCATCTCTTGATGCTTCCCTCAATCACATTTGCAATGGCCCTTGTTCCACCCAGGATCTCATTCTGAGGTTCTGGGCAGACTTACTTTGGGGGACACCACTGTTCAGCCATAAGACACCCCTCTCCCCTGCCTAAGGTTGCCACATCTTTCTGAGCCATGTGAGCTTAGGTCTCACTTTCAGTTCTTGTGGTGGCTTGTAGGAGCTTCAGACAACCAGCGTTCCCCATCCCGTGGCCACAGTGATCAGTCCAGACCAGAGCGGGGACACTAAACTGCTCAGGCCAAGGTTTGGAAAGGACTGGAACAAAAGTAACTTTGGGTCCTGAGAACCCTTCTGTCAGAAGACAAATGAATGATCCACACAGAGAAGAGAAAGGGAAGCTGTGTGCACACCCGCACACACCCACACCCACGTACTCACAGCCACACTTGGAGAAGATTGACTCAGTAGTGCTGGAGGAAGTGGGAGAGAGAGAGGTCGAAAGATAAAGGAAGAGGCTTTAACCTAGGTCCTTGCACTTGATAAATCAGCTCTGCCACCTGAAATCAGTGTAGTAGTCAACTTGGGCCCTGGAAAGCCCTTCTGCCAGTGGGTGGCCTTAGGCAGGCCAGTGGGTCAGAGAGATGTTGAGATGCCCACCTGCCCTGGCACCAGTGTAAGTCAGGGGGTTGACTCCAGGACCCCAAGTTGCAACCGAGAGGGAGAGAGGCCCAGTGGCGCTCCGTTGGTTTGCTAGTGAATGTGCTAAGCCAGTTACTGATGGCTTTAGTCCCAGAACATGCCCCTCTGTGTCACCATGGGGATGCTTTCCAAGCTTGTAGCACTGAGTGAAAGCTGGCCCTTCGCAAGCTGACAGATTCAGGGCGCTTCTGTTGGTGTCTTTCTCTTTGACCTTCCAAGTTACCTGTCACTAAACCTCTGTATACCAGTAAAATAAGTGTAACAGCGGTGCCGACCTTGGGACATTGTTATGGCAATTAAATATAATGTTGATTTCATGCCTAACACAGAGGAGCTGCTCACACAGGTGTGTGTTTTATAGTCTCCCTATCATGTCCTCTCGCCAGCTTTCTCTCTTTTCATTACGTTGACCGTAATCTTCAAAGTCGTCGCCGGCCTTCCCACAGCACAGATGTCAAGACAAAGTGTATACAGACTGTCAGCAAAGGGGGTCCTCTTAAACTTAGCCATAGTGTCTTAGTCAGAGGGCAGGTAGTTATTTATTTTACATGTGGAGATTATTAAAAGTAACAGAAAGGACATGAAAGAAATCATTACCTAAAACAAATCATCATTGTTATTAATAACTATCATGGTAGTAAAATCAAAATAATAATAAATGCCAGGAGAAGAGAAGGCTGTCCTCATGTCCTCTGAGCTGTGATGAAAGAAGGGAAGGGACTTCTATAGGTCCAGGGCCTACTGGAAACGGGCACTGTCCTTCACATGTGGTGTTCCACTCTACCCTGCCCCAACCTTCTGGGGACTAGTGACAGGAGAGAGGGTCCCCTAGTGAGCAGTACAGATAATAAAGTAGGAGCCATGGCAGGCCATGCAATTCCAAGGGTAAGCACAGAAGCATCCTGAGGGAACAGTTTGCTTATGTTAGGAAGGACAGCGAGGGAAGGTTCTGGAACTTGAGCATCGAGGAAGTCTGTGTCTCTCATCTTTCTGAAAGAAGCCCTTTCTTCGACACCCCCTGTGGCCTCATTCCACCCTTTTAGTTGTGGGGAGAATGACAGGGGGATCCCGCTGCTCTGCTGATGAGTGGCCTATGTGGGAGCCCCCCAGGGCCTGAGGACTGGGCACAGAGGACGAAGAAACACACCTGGGACACAGGAACACACCTGGGAGAAGACGTGGCAAGGCACTCTCATGATCCTATGCTTGTAAATTATACATTAAATTCAGTAACTCAGAACAACTTCCTGGAAATAGACTCTTCCACCCCAAACAACCGTCTAGTTCTAATTCCTCTTTGACTCCTTTTGGGCTGAGAGCACCGAGGAAAAGCACCTTAAGGCTCTTGGAGTTACGGACACTAGAGAGGCCACTCTCCCCTTCTGAATCTTCTTACACTGACTCAGAACCTCCTTCTCTTTGGTTTGAACTGGGAAATGTAACTGTGAGTTCCAGAAATATCCATTTCATGTGAATCTCGTGCTGCTCAAGGCTGCCCTGAAGGCCTCCCACCCCCCACCCACCTTCCACAGAACATCCCTAACACCTCTTCCAGCTCACTTGAATCTCCCTTCTGTGAGATAGTAGCGCTCATAAGAAGGCTTCCCACAGTCCATCTCTGCATCAGACTCCTTCTAGAACTCAACCAAATAGAGACATCTCTCATGTTTTGCTCTGCAATATTCCAGGTTTACTTGAAAAAAAAAAAAAAGATAGTGTGCAGTAAACTATCAACTGTCCTCCTAAAGAATGTACAGATGCCCTCTCCACCAACGTGTGTGAACCATTAGGGGATTTCAAGACTCCTGAAACACAGCTGCGGATCCATCACCAGGCCCAGACACCAGGCCTTCAGACTCCCAGGATAAGGATTTCAGTGAACAGGCTGCGCCATACATGCTGAGTCTGCAGCCTGGGTTAATTGTTTATCTCTCTGAGGACTCTGAGCAGGTCTTGCCCCTTGCCTGCTTGCCCCATGACTGATTTACATTCAGGATCTGAGGCTCTGTTGACCTATGCTGATACACTGTGTCCTTCATGTGGCCTCTGGGCAGCCCTCAGCCCATCAGGGAGCCCCTCTCAGTGCCATTCCTACACCTGCCAGTAGGGGAAGAGCTGAGTCTAACTCTTACCATGGCTCAGGGAGCACCTGGGATGGTTCATTAAAAGACACCCAGCCATGCACGTTGCACAGGTAGAAACTCTGTTTAAGTGTTAGCTTCAAGTAACGCAGGGAAGGCTTTTTCAATGACTTAAGACCCGAAAATGCTGTCGATGTCTGTGGAACTGATCCGGGAACCAACTCTGAAACAGGTGGAAGAGATATCCCCCCTGGGGTTTGCAGCTCACTCAAAACTGTTAGCATTAATTTAAAAAATAATCTCTGTGGCCCATGTTCTGAAAAAAGACAAAGTAAACATGTAGCTATATCCCACTGTAGGTAACCTTCTGCGATAGTCCTCACCTTAGGCTGACTATTCCCCAAAAGTTGCATACATTAGGAATCTTCGGTTGCAAATAACAGAATACTCACCTGGATGAGTTGAAAGGAGAAAGAGTCATTGGCTGATCAAACCTGGTAAAATGGTTAGTTACACCTTGGATGGGGCTTTACCCCCGGTCACAGGGAACAGTGTGACCAGTACTCAGATTCTTCACTTTCCCTCTGTCTCCGCCTGCCCCTCTCCATCTACAGCCTCTGCCAACTGGGGCCTCTTCTCTAGGTTCTTTCCTCATGGTGCCAACAGGGCTGGCAGCAGCTCCCAGGGATTCATATTTTCCTCCATATTTCCAGTGAAAGTTGAAGAATCTAATTCCCCAAAAGGTCTAGGGAATCAAGACTTTCTGGTTTCCCTGTATATTTTGTTTCTGTTTCTCAAATGGCCCACCTCTACACATCTATTTGTTTGTATTGTTCTGCAAAGTGGTGAGTAGTACCTTCATGGAATTAGACGCACTTACATCTACTGTATAGATGCACCTTTTCTAGCTCTTACTAAAATAACCTCTTCGTGCATTCATTCATTTGACACATATTTATTGAGCACTTGATGTGTGCCTGGTCCAGGGACATGAGCAAGCAGCAGCCATGGGGTTTTCTGCATTGATGCAGTCAATGTCCCTGTACCCCAGTGAAAGCAATGACAGACGCTGAATACTTACAGAAGCTAGAACAGCTATTCAACTGTGGCAAGTGCTAAAAATCCGTGCCATGAGTTACCGATGTCATAGGAGAATCAGGGTGTTAAGGAAGTGTCACCCTGGAGGCTGCTTGAGAGTCAGGCGAGCATGTGGTGCGGACGGGAGGGAAAGGGCAGAGCACTGCAGACGGGGAGCATCACCTGTGTCAGGAGGGGACCTACCACTTTCAAATCTCTGGCAGGAGACCAGAGTAGCTCTAGGGTGCAGAGCAGGGGGGGCTGGAGGGCCAAGCTGCAGCAGCAGCACAGTCTGATAACCAGGAGGATGAGCACATCCGCCTGCCAACAGGGACACGGGAGGGAGTGAGAACAGGTGTGTTAATGCTTATGCTGGAACCACAAGCTCAAACCGCACTAGAAAACCCGGGGTGCATGGTCACGCCACTTAAGGCTAAGAGAAACAGCAGGCCACGGAGTCATTCCAAGTCCTGCAATGCCTGATCTTTACACTAGAAATGTTGACTCTGGTTCCAATGTGTCACCAGATGGGAAGGTAGCAAGAAGACTGTCACTCCGAGAGGTGTGTAACTGAGGAGATAGAGAAAAGTAGCCTAGTTCAGGAGACGGTACAGAGGTAGAGAGGAAATGCACACCTTTTGAGTCTCATGGGAAGGGGCCGAGGGAAGCAGGCCACCTGGAGGCCTCTTCAGGAGCTATTGGAAGCAGATGGTCTTGCTGGGGGCTGGCCAACAGGTTGAGACAGGGTGCCTGTTTGAGATGTCTGGGATGCTGGGTCCTTGACCTAAGCACCCAGAGCTTCCGGAACTTCCCATTTTCAGGTGAGCCCCACCTTGTGTCTCCAACACCAGATCTATCTCTCATAGATGCCACAGCTCCAACTGCCTTCTTTGTGCATAGTTAAGATTTGCAAGATATTTAAAAATATAAGACATCCTTGAGGAATTCAATAAATGGTATATCTGCTAAATAAAATTTTTTGAACTAGGAAAATCAATATTAAATCAATAAAAGCCCAACTGCCTTTGTCCTCAACAGGAGCTTCAATGGCTTAAGGTGGGCAGAATCGGCATTCTAGCGACAGTCGCTTGAATGACAGAGCACTGAGCAGAGGACTCCCACAAGACCTTGTAATTTAGAGTTCTGTGTTTTCCTGCATTGTGTTTGGTCCTGGTCTCTAGTTTTCTTTTATTCTGAGGAAATCATCATGTTTAGTGTCTTTCCTGGCATTGTTTGTGAGATTCCCAGATCCTAGCAAGGCTCAGATGCCTGCCGTGCACTATATTTGGGTATTAAATCAATCACAGACTTAGAAGCTGCATATTATTCTAAGCAATTCATTTAATATTTTATCAAGAAAATGTAATTAGGATTTTCTCAAAACAACTTTCTAGACAATCAGGGGAAACAGCCACAATCAATTTATAAGATTGGTTGTAGCAAAAACTTCTTGTGTAAATGGGCCATGATTCTAAATTTCTGTTCAGTTCTATGAATCTCTTATAGTGGGCAGCACATGGGTGGACATGGTCCCTTGACATGATCAAAGGAGGAACCACAGATAACCAGTGAACAAAAGTGCATGCCCTAGTAGGCCACCTCTGATTAATTCAGCTTATAATGTGATCTTATTCTGAGATTTGGTATTTGTACGTGGCTGTGCAGAGGCCTGGCTGAAGGTACTGAGGTGATAATGGCATGCAGCTGTCCCCTTAGAGTGCACATTCTCAGGGGAGAGGCAGGGGTAACACAAAATAGAAGGGACAGTGAGAGAATGGATGAGGGGGTTATTCTAACCATATAGCTGCAGTGTCAGGTGAGGGACTCGCCCTCAGCCTTCATCTTCAGGTTGTAAATTACAAATCCCCACCTGGATCAGCCCTGCAGGCCTGTGTGTGCCTGGGTGTGATGCGGAGCCCCTTCTATTCCCATCTGCACTCACCACCACCCTTTTCTCAGTGCACAACCCATTCTCAGCTCAGAGTCCTCTTCCCTGCAGTTGGCAACCCCATGACAGGTTCCAGCCAGTAGAATGGGAACAACAATTGCAGCTTGTCACTTCCAGGTCCATGAAATCCCTGTTTCTAGAAGGAAAAAATATGGAACTAATTATTTTTGTTTTAGCCACACCTCTAAAATGATCCAAAAGTGCAATAATAGGGAAATGGTTAAATAAAGCATGTTGTATCTAGGGCCCCTTTCCCTCCATGAGCTCCTTCCTCCTAAAATAAATCTTATCTGCAATGATGGCACTGGACAGAAATTCCAATATTATTATGTATTAAAACAGATCTTCTACACAAAAAAGCTCCTTTTCCTTCTGATGTTATAAAACAAACTGAGCCATTCTAATGAGATCTTAAATGTATGAAGACCCTAGGCACCTAGCCTGCTGCGTCTCATGAAGAAAGTGGCCCTGGTGTAAAAGAATTGTTTACTATTAAAAAAAAATACCCACGACAAGTAAATATGTCAAATGTTGTATGTTGGACTTTCAACGATGGGACTCTGGGTAAATATGCTCTTATGTTTCTTTTTTCTTTACTTTCAAAATCATCTGCTAATGATGTAGGAACAAAAATAAAACAAACAATAGCATGAGTTTTCCAAGATGCCAGGTTGAGTATTGGAGGGTCTCCCTTTTCTCTTCCCTAGATCTCTGCTATAACTATGTTTCTCACATGTTGAGGAAGGTTTTTAAATAACAAAATGCTCAGTGCAGCAGCTAAACTTGTAGGTCTCAGAATGATTGCTAAGTCTGACACCATCAAGGTCTTTGGAACGGGGAGCCAGGACTCCGTCTGGAACACCTCTTGCTGGTTCTTTCACACAGCCAGAAAATGGGAGAACCGCTAGCCTCTGGGATAGAGCCCCAAATCTGTTTTATTTAAAGTGATTTACTCTGAAAAACCCCATCCCCTTTCTTAACCTTATATGGTGCCTTCTCCTGGTCCTTGTTTCCTTCCTCCTCTTTTGCACTGGTCTCCTCTTTGCCTCCATAAGCAACAAAGGTGGAAATAATCAAGATTTTGCCCCAAGACAATGCATTATTAAAAGGGAGTGTCAATTTTTAAAACATTGATTTAAAGAATAAAAAGCCTTGAGTCCTACCCAAAACCTCCTCCTTGAGCCTTATCCCACCCCTG
>NW_025999900.1:62361226-62389128 GCF_001458135.2 Marmota marmota marmota | reverse complement strand
TGTGTATAAGAGACAGGCCTTGCCACGCCCCTACCACAAGCCTAGATACCCTTCCTTGCTTTCAACATTCTACCTGGAATGCTGCTCCTCTAGCTTTCCAGACTAGTATATGCTGAGCTTGGGCCACACTCATGCAGACTTTAGTCACATCATGATGGCAATAATTTCCTTCTTATTCTGATTCTTTTCACTTGGGTATATTCATTTCAAAAGGTGCAAAGACAGTGCAGGAATAAATGCCATGCACAGGAAGTGCAGGGCGGCTCTGAGTGAGCAGGAAGCTGGACCTGCGGAGGCGGTGGGAGGCCAGGCAGCCCTGGCTTTGGCTCAGTGTTGACAGCAGGAAGGCACCAGGAGTGCCATTGTCTCTGGGCTAGTAGGTGCATCCAGAGGTCACCTGTGAGAAATCTCAGGTGGGTAAAGAGGTGGGATCCAACCTCAGCCTTCAGTTAGAACAGTCCCTGGCTTTTGCAGCCCTGTTGACTTTAGTTTATTGACAAATGGAAATCAGGGTACCGGCTTTGCCCATCTCCCTGGGTTTCCTAAGAGACATGTGATACGGGCGTTTTAAATGTTTGTTCTACAGAACTCTCAGGGGCTAAACTGGTCATTTTGGAAAGAAGAGTCCTGGGTCGACAGTCATAATGTTTGAAGGCAAGGGACACATGCTTCTGGCAGTGAGCACATGGGTGATGGAGAGGTCAGGCTACCTGCCAGTGAGTTATGGTACTGACCAGCAAACACACATCCTCCTGCCATCAGGACTCTAGTGTCCCCAGAGCTGTGTCCAGGTCAGTACCCAGAACTGAGCTCCATTTTAAGTATCAAAGTCCCCCTTCCTCCATTCACTCTCTCTCCCCCTCCCTTCCTCCCTCCCTGTCTCTTCTCTCCATATTTCACTAATGTTTTATTTTAAGTAATTTTAGACTCACATAGAAGTTGCAAAACATGGTAGAGTTTGTGGAAACCTTTTCTCTGGCTGCCCTTAGTGACGATATTGTAAAGGACCAATGTCCCGTGACCTGAGCTAGGACATTGACACAAGTAACTAAACAACAGAGCTCTTTCATATTGTGCGAGTCTTCACATGCCCTTATTTATTGGTTATTTCTTTTGATTTTAGTTCCATGAGATTCAATTCCATCTATAGATTGTGTATCTCCCATCACAATCAGCCTGAGGACTGAAAAGGGGACTCTCCTGTTATTCATATATATTTTTTAAAACATTCTTTTAGCTCAATTAACATTTGTTGAATGAATAATGACAGATCGGTATGTAGACGAGTGCTCATTTCTTGTACTGTTGAAAGAGATGGCTCAGGGATGCGGCTGCTCAAGCCCTGGTGCCTGTGGATGGCACACAACTCTGAGGATGAGCTTAACCCTGCAGTGAAAGTCGGCAGCTGAGTCGGGACAAATTCTCCTTCATACAACATATATTGTTCCAGATGGTAAGTTGGGGCCAAATCAATTTAATTAACTAACAATGGTAGTTGTTATGGCAACAATTCTACTAAACTATTTCAGCAAACACTCAGTATGATTGACCTGTTGCTAAGCAACAGCCAATAGATTGGACAGAAGAGAAAAACAAATTTCATCTGATGCAGAAGTTGTGATCCTGTCATAAATTCCATCTATGGCCATGGAGAAGCTTCATTAAGAACATTATCAGGGAGGTATCGAAATGATGCTCCTCAGCCCTGTGCTGTATTGCTATCCAGAAACAAGCAAAGTCTAAGCCCATGTTGCTTTATAGGCTGAAAGTCTAGGAAGAAAAGGTATGAGAAAGATTAGGAAAAACGTGCATATCTAATATGTCCTACTTAAAATGATTTATATCATTTTATAGGTCTTTTCTATAACTGTGAAAAAACCCTTTATCTTACTTTATAAAAATAAAACATATTTATAAATGTACACCTCTTGTGTGGAAAGTAAGTAATTTAGGCAGAATTGTTGAGATTGAGCAGATAGACCTACTTCACTGGAAAACTCAGCCTCTGGGAGAGCTCCTCCAACCCCAGGCCCTTTGGGAGTCTCTCATTCAAGATGGCCCAGGCTTCACAACTGAAACCTTCCTTTGACTTGGGGTAACCAGGGAATCATTTCCCAGGTCTTTCCTTTAAGCATGCATCTGAACTGTTGTATTCAAGGGAGCTTAGAAGGAAATACAGGTTGCTGTGCCCCGGGTGGGCTCAGTGTGAACAACACTGTCAGGCTCCTCAGAGGAGGGGCCTGGATCTCCCTGGGAGTTTTTAATAACTCTGGTGGCTCTAGTGGTCTCACTCTAGACCGTGTTTGCAAACTCAAAAGTGTTCAGGGCCCAGGCAAATAAAGTACTGGAGTGACATAGCCTTAGGCAGGGCCGTGGGAATCAGGCGTGCTTATGGGACCAGAGAGCATTTTCCCAAAAGACATTGAAGAAGGATTGGTTTTGAAGGGTACCATGAATCATGACTGTAATCTCAGTGACTCAGGAGGCAAAGGCAGGAGGATCACAAGTTCAAGGACAGCCTCAGCAACTTATCAAAATTAAAAAATATATATAAAAAAATAAAAAGGACTGGGTATGTAGCTCAGTGGTAAAGTACCCCTGGGTTCAATCCCCAGTACCCCTTCCTGAAAAATGTTAGTTCTGACAATGTTGTGTTCCTTTACTCATTCACATGTCACAAAACAGCTGAGCTGTGCCCATTCCCTGCCTGCATCTGGAGACACTGAGAATGTGACTATAAGGTGAAAGTTGTCATGGGTAGCAGGAAGTCACCGGGCATGATGGATATACAGGGCTTTGAGCTCGCTTCCAGTGCTCTCAGATGCACCACCACAGCCAAGTCACTGCTCTCCCTGGGTTTGTTCTGCATCTGCTACAGAAGGTGGATCCAGGAAGGTCTTCCCAATCCATGGGACTAACTGTGTGGTCCCAACCAAACACCTTGGGAGCTGGGCACAGGGCTTTTGTGAAATGGTACAAAGCGTTGCACCCAGCCAGCTCCTTCCCGTTCCCAGCTCTGGCACGGGAGAGGACCAGGGAGGCGGCTTTGTTAGCGGTGAGCACTGGCTGCGTGCGCTGTCCGCGACAGGGCAAAGCCATCATCATGGCACCAGTGGTGCTCGAGGCTTAGTCACATGCAGAGGCTTCAGGAGAGCCATCCTCCGCAGAGCTCTTCCCGGAGGAAATCTGCCGACCTGATTCAGAAAACGAGAAGACCAGGCAACCATTGTAATTAAGTAAAAGCAAAAGGAGGAGGAGAAAGTGGAGAAGAAGAAGGGAAAAAAGAAAGGAAGTGAAGGAGAAGAGAAGAAAGGAAGGAAGAGAAGGAGGGAAAGAGGGAGGGGTAGAGAAAGGGAGGGAGAAAAGTGGGGAGAGAGAAGAACAGGAACAGTTGTTGGTTGAGAATAATCCAGACACATTTGAAGTGTACATCAAAGTGTCCTTTCCTGTTAATATAGCCTCAGGCTGTTTGCCCACTATTTGGTCGTGTGTGTGTGTGTGTGTGTGTGTGTGTGTATGATTATATGCATATATATGTAATCATATATGCATGCATACATACGTATATATGATCATATGTGCATGCATGTATATGTGTATGTAATCATATATGCATGAATGTATATGTATACATATGATCATACACACACGCTTTTTTGTAGCAATTCAATGCCATCAACTAAGAATTATTGCTTAAGGGAAAGCTAATTTGGGAGGAGCAATTTTCTCAGAACTGATTGCAGGAACAGCCATACAATTATCTCAACGGAGCAGGATGCACGGAGCTGGGAGGGCTGTGCTTGGAGACTTAGCCCACATCCTGCCTCACGGCTTCATCTCCCATGTCCCACCACCATGAATGAGGTGGACTGGAAGATCACCTCCTGAATGTGACCATGGACCCAGGATGCCCCAGGGGGGCTGTAACACCCTCTCCATGTCCCTCTTACCCTCTCCTCTATTGCACACCACTCTCTGAAGCAGGCTCCTGGACTGTGGAAACCTGACATCTCACAGCCTTGGCCGTGCTGTAGAACTTTCCTGAGCTCCAGTTATTCAGGGATTCTGATGGAAAATATTTGCCAGCATGTCTTGCAAAATGCTATACAAATATGAGAGGGTGGTGGAAGTCATAGTAGACACCGCCAGGATGATATTTGGACATGCTCTTCCTTGGCTTGAACTTTACAAATAAGGAGAGCTTGCACATTCATGTTCTAGGCACTAGAGTTTAGCGAGATCAAATAATAGCTAATCATGTGTGTGCTGGCCTGCAAATGCCAGGGTTTGAAGGCCAGCCTGGCCAGTTACTAGCTTCAAGGCCTTGGGCAAGTACTTAATTTCCCTAAATTTCAGCTTGTTATTACATATACTGAGGAATAAGCAGTGCTTTCCTTCAAGGGTCAAGTCAAGGATATTCTAGACGGCAGTCTGGGTAAAGGGCCCGGCCACAGTCTCCTTTCGGGAAGTGTTGGCCATTGTTATTGCTAACATCATTAGGCTCTTCTGGCAGTAATCCCACGAGGTTGGCATCCTCCCCATTTTCCCAGATGAGGAAAATGAGGCTCAAAGAGTTGAAATGGCTGGCCTGGTGTCACTCCTCTGATAAGGGACGGTGGGGGCTCACGCCAGGCTGCTTCCAAGCCCACCCTCCATCCATGCAGTTTAATGAGGGATTCAGCTTCACGCTTCTCTCCCCTTGATTAGGTGTTAAATATTTACCATCTTGCCTTTCTTCCTCTCTACCCTCTTTAAAAACGGTTTAATTAAAATCGTTCGTTGAGCTCATGATAAAAATATGTAAATGTGATGATTTTTGTGAAATGAATCTATTGTTTCCCTTTCATTCCCAAAGGACTGTGGATAAGAAGGGATAGATAGCTGGGTCTCCCCATGAATTTGAACAAGCATTTGATAATACGTTGTGTAACCGATTTCAAGGTCTGGTGGCCACAGGATCCAGCAATTTACGTATGTGAGGCACAGCTGGATTCCTAGGTGTGAGTGGGGTGTAGGGGACGGCTTCCCCAGTATTTCTGGAAGGAGCGACTGTGAGGGGCTTGAAGAGGCCGAGCTTCAAGGGAGCTCACTTTCTCGTCCCCACGTCTGCATCTGTCCTGACGGTTCCTCTTGTCCCTGACTCACTGCCCGAGCAGCCTGGCCTCTTGCCTTCTTTCTTTCTGAGGCCACAACCCAGATTTCCTGCTCAGCATGGTCCTGACTGACAGGTGTCCTCAGTGTACCTCAGAGTGCCCCTTTGTTCATTGAGTGCTGCTCAGCCCTGTTCTGGGGGCCGTGGTCCTTGGATGTAGCACACTCAAGTGGGGGGCCAGGCCCTGGGACAAGTGAATGGCCCCTAAGGTGTCAAGAAGTTCACAAATGGTCATGTCAATCTAAGAATTTCTGTCCTAGAAGGTCAGGGCAAAGACAGCCTCCTAACATCTTTGACCTTGGTTGGCCCCCTGCCAACTATAGTAAAACACCCCAGAGTTGACTCCCTGGTCTGTTCTGGCTGGATTTGGAGGCTGTTTTACTGGTCCTCTGTACCTGTGTATTATGAGTAAGTGATCATAATAGTCAACATCCACAGTCAATGATCCAGCTCAATGGATTTTGATGTTTACTTCATAGGTGAAGAGTGGTCGTTGGCTAACAATGGTCAACAACAGGACTCTGGTGCAGTTATTCAGGGACCAAGACCTCCCCCACATTGTGGCGCTAGTTCTCTCTAGTGCCCCAGTGAACAAGAATCCTGGGGGGAGCTTTCATGGACCAGGAGTGGATTCCACATCTCAGGCACATGGCTGGGTGGGAAGGGTGGCTGGGAAATGGAGTGTAGCTCTGTGCCCAGGAGGAGTATGTGGGACATTAGTGAATGCCACTTTTTATTTAATCTTTTTTTTTTTATTTTTTAATTTCTTACATTGTAAGGTCTTTGGGGACAGAGACTATGTTACCTGACCACACACATGGTGCACTTTGCTCAGGGTTTGGTTTGGGTGAACGGTTGGTGAGTGAGTGAACCATCCATAGCCATGACGTAAGGCTGGGAGTGTCAACATGGACCAACGGAGCCTCTCTTCCAGAGCTGGTTCCTATACATGCTGACTCTGCCTTGCAGTGTTGGACAAGGCAGGAGGGGGAGTGGAAAACAGCCGAGGTGTGTTTATACTTCCTGATGTTGGTACTGGGATTTCTGAATTTCACAGCCCCCTTCTGGCTCTTTCAGGAAACATTCTCACCAGGTCTCGTCTCTCCAGCTCTCCTCCACCGGGTCAGGGTTTTATTTTCTTCCTGGCCCGTGTCCCGGCCCATTTCTGTTGTTACAACAGAATACCTTGGACTTGTGCAACTTATAAGCAGAAACGTTGCTCCCCGTTCTGGAGGTTGGGAAATCCCAGGGTTGAGGCATTACAGGGTTGGTGTCTGGTGAAGGCTGCTCTCTGCTCCAAGTATGGCGCCTTCCAGCTGTGTCCAACCATGGTAGAAAGGCCAACAGCTCCCTTCGACCTCTTTCTCCAGGGCACTAATCCCATTGATGAGCACTGCATCCTCCTGACCTAATCACCTCTCAAAGACTCTGCTTCTTAATACCATTGTTTTTGGATTAGGCTTTAACATATGAATTCTGGGGAGAGGGGACACAACCATTCACACTGTAGAACCCAGTCCCTTGGAAGATGGTCTAAAGTCACATCTGCTCTACTTTTGTACCAAACAGCACTTAGTAAATCCCTCATCTTAAGCCTCTGAATATTATTCTTGATACAGGACAGATTTTACTTTTAAAAGCTTAACAAATCCTTTTTTATCTCAAAAATATTTTTTTCCAAGACCATTGTTTTTCTTTAAATGAAAAAAAAAAGTGTGAGTGGGACACTCAAGATTGAGTTCCTCACTAGTGGCCTCAGCTCTCTCTGAGAATGTGTCAGGGTCAGTTGGTGACCACAGGGCAATGGGGTTTACAAGGAATGAAAAGCATAGATTTTATAACTCAAAATATTATTGCTGTTGTCATCATTTTATTAAAACAAAGTGTAGAGGAGTAGCTTTATATTTCTCTGTCCTACTGTTCTGCAGACTTCACAATCCAGGGCCTAAAGGAATACCAAAGGATCCCTGAATTTTGTATATCAACATGGTTGGATCATGGTTCTCGGATGTTTGGTCTAACACTATTCTGGATGTTTCCATGAGGGTATTTTAGATGAGATTAACATTGAAATAAGTGAGCTTTTGTGAAAGCAGATTGACCTTAGGGTTTTGGTCAGTCTGTGTCCAGTGGGCTGAAGGCCTGAGTGGAACATGATGAACCATCTCTAAGCAGGAGCAGATTCTACCCACGGATACCTTCAGGCTTCTTCCACACCGTCAACCATCCTGAGCCCACCCTGCAGATTTTGTCTGCATATGTCTCCATAATGACATGAGCCAATTCCTTAAAATAAATATCTCTTTATCTGTCTGTCTTTCTCATAGACAGATAGATCAATTGATGCATTGATTGACAGATCAATAGAGAGACATCTCTCTCTACCTTTCTCTGTGTATCTATACACTTCCTATCTGTTCTCTTTCTTTGGACAACCCTAATAGAGACACTGACAGAAAGAGAATGTACCTGGAATTCCCCTTAGAATTGTCCATCTTCCTCTTCTTTCTGTGGTCAACCAAGCATGAGATTTTATCCCATGGGGCTTGAGGTCACAGGGCCTAGTAGGACTCTATCAACACACATGCAGTTTCCATGAGCATTCTTCAAAACCGTTCACCTCCTATGACTGGCCTCCTATGATGGTTAATTTCAAACACCAGTTAGGCTCAAATGAATTTGCATGATGCTGTGAAGGTATTTTAAGATGGGATTGACCTGTAAGTCAGTAGACGTTGAGTAAAACAGAGAACTTTCTAGAAAGTGGATGGGCTATGTCCAATCAGTTGAAGGACTTCAGAAATAACAGGTTCACTGGAAAAAGAGGGAATTGTATCTCTAGAGTGCCTTTGCTTTTGAATCAATGACAGGAACCCTTCCCTGGCTCTGCAGCCTGCCTGCCAGACCACCTGCAGAATTTGAACTTGCCACCCCTCATTGTTAGGGAGTCAGTCCCTTAAAATTGATCCCCTGTTTGCCTCCTACTTCTATGCACACCTTACAAAACAGTGACTCCAAAACCCCCATTGTCTCAAGTGAGTTGGTCCTGATGAAAGGTTTCAGTCGACTTGAAAATATAAACTTTAGGAAGGAAGAGGAAATAATTAAATGTGTCTATTTCATTAATGTATTTACACATATGTACTTAAAATAGCTGATAAATATAGTGCTTACTTTAATACCATGAATAAAATAAATCTTTAAATAAATACAGACTACCTAAAATTTACCAATTACTTTATCAATTTGCATGGTGTTTATTTATTTATTTATTTATCGCAGTTTTGATTTGTTTTGAATTTTCTGAAATCAGGAATTTTTAAAAGCTATCACATCAATAGTACTTACTTTAGCAATTTGGCTCCGAAATTATCCCCTTGAGAATTCTTAAGGAAAGTGAATGTTTTCAGAATCTTGTTTCTTGAGAATTCTTCTCTATTCCCCTTAATTTTGAGAGACATAACCTTTTGGATAATGAAAGCAATCATTTAAAAAAATGAGAATTCCTGATTTCTACTTACACCCCCAACATGATTTTCAGAAAGAAAGTTCCAGATGTACCGATTGTGGTTAAAATGCTCCGTCAGGTCTAGGAGATTCGTCATTACTTTCAGAGTTCATCGTCCAAGTTTTCTACCCTGTGCAAAAAAAAAAAGTAAAGGAACCCCTTTGGGACAATCAAACAAAATATCTAAAAATGTGCTTAAACTAATTTTTTCTTTCCGTCTTTCCTCCCACTAAAGTTCCCAAGCTACTAACCCTAATAGGGCGGGAGCAAGGTGGTTGGGATCCTGTAGACACCACTTGCCCTGCGCTCAGCAGTGCCCGGAGGGATGCAATGAGCAACTCCTGCAGTTTCCAGTTGTCCAGGAGCACTTTCCAAAGGTAAAAGGGAATAGCTGAACGCAATTTTAATAATGCACTGACTCAACACAATGGATCGTCATTATAAGAGGCAGTCAGTAGGAAAAGCATGCAGGAAACAGGTCCTAGTTATCTTTTTTTCCCAGTAACTCTTTAAAAATCAGGTGTGATTTTACGCTGACTACACTTCTCATTTTGGATCTGCTGCCTTTCAAAGCTCAGCAGGTGTCTGCGATGAAGGCGGACCCGCTGGACAGTGTGGCTCTGGATGTAAGATCCAGAGAGGAACATTTTTTTTTTCCTGTTGGGAGGAACAGAGGTGCTAAATTTGCAGAGTGACTGAGGTGATATTTTGATGGGGCGAGCAGGGGAAGGGGACATTTACTTTGAGGCAGTTCTGTCCCACAGGCTGTGCTATGACTTGAATAGTGAACCTCTATAGGTTCAGCCTGCACCCTTGACATCTTGTGGCTAGAGCGACGGGTCTCCAGGGCTCCGTTTCCACAACTCAGTTTGTTCTTTTCCTCCTGCCACCCTGAGGTCAAGGTCCAAGGGGTTATGGAGAGCTCGTTGGGGTGGAGTCTATTATGCCACCATCCCCCAAAGGCTACAAGTTTTCAGTTTAAAAATATGATAGAATTTAAATTTTCACATCTTAGACATTCACGAGGAGACACTCTGCGCTAGTCATTACTTTCTTAAACAGCCATCAAGAATGAGGTTTCAAGGTGCCCTTTATTGGACGCCTGCTCCACACTTGGTGTTTTCAAGGTACTTTAAAATTGGCCTCCCTTTATTCAATCCTCACAACACCACCAACTGGGTAAATATCCCTGTTTTATTGATGGTGGATAGAGTCCAAAATGAAGTCCTGTGTTCAAGAGCCCAGAACTGGTAAGTGAGAAGGATTTAGGCATAAGCTTTTCTCCTAGTTCAGATTCCAACGTCTGATTCCAAAGTTCATGGTTTTGCAGGGTTCCTAGAATTCTCTCCAATAGCATTACTGACTTTTCATCTGTCATGAACAACTAGCTTGAAGTGAAAGCAGTCATATTTCAATCCAGACTCTCTCATGGCCTCATACTGCATGGCTTTGGGAGAGCCGGTATTTGACTTGTATTTCTTCTGCTACAACCTGGAATGAGAAAGTCTCCTCACATGGGAACCCATGCGGCTTGGGATCCAGGTATGCTCCAGCACTGATGAAAACCAGGAACAGTAAACCTTACTTAACTGCTTATTAATAGTGGGGTAACTTTCATATGTGCATGAATGATTAGATATTCCTTAGCCATTGAAAGTCAAGTTCTCAACGTCTAGACACTGAAAGTAATGTTAAGTAAATTTAAAAAGCACAGTCTAAGAACAATATATATCCAATGATCCTAATTTGGTAATTCACAGATGCACACATAAACACACAGGGAAAAACAGTCCGGCCGGGAAGCAGCCATTGTGGTTATTTCAGGGCCATAAGTTACAAGTGATTTTTTTTAATGCAATACATTTCTTTAGGTTCCAGAAATCCTATAATGATCACATGTTAGTTTCGCTCCCTTAATAAGAAAAAAAAAAAAAAGTACTTCTAAGTGGTACTCTGGTTCCCAGGAAAAGTTTAGTTTTAATGAAGACCATTTGATTCATCAAATAAAGTTTTCTGCCTCCTCCACTTAATGAACTCTTTTAAGTCTCCTCTCTCCTGAGACACCCACTGTTCCTATTAATTCTGATACGCTATCAGCTGTCATTAGAACACCCCTGAGGGACTGTGCTTCTCCAACAGGCATAAAGTGAGGTCATGGGGGACGTAAAGGGAACCAGTGACTTTCCAGTTCCTCTGCCACCAGAGTGGTCTTCCAGAGAGTAACTCTCCTGGGGAACCACGGGTGTATCCTGCTGTCCTCCGTGAAGCTGGTCATGTGTATCACAATGATTTCTGGCTTTGGGTAAAAGTACTAGTGGATTCTGTCTCCTAAAATTCTCCCCAAAAGAGAATGATCCCCAAGGGTGTTCCTCCGGTGCTCAGAACTGGGACAAGAATCTTGAAACGTGGGTTTGATTTCCTTCACTGATGAATTCCGAGCTCGTTGCTGAACATCCTAGAAACAGAGCAGCCTTGTCTGTAGAAGGGATCTGGCACGTCTCAAGCTCTGTGGGTCCTGTGGGGCAACTGCCCACTCTGTGTTCGTGAGGGTCAGTGAGAACCTTTGTCCATCTGAACCTGCCCCTCATGTCAACGTGGCTCCCGAGTTCTCCAAGACGTTTAGGGAGCTCTTCCCGAATTCTCCAGTCAACACCAATCTGACTTTGCTTAAGTTTGAGCTAGGTATAAAGGGTCCCCCCTGCCTGCGAGAAGAGTGGAGTGGGGTGCCAGGAAGCCTCCAAGTCAAGAGCAAGGACAGGAAGGGGCGATCGCCAGGGGAGCTGAGGTTCTTGGTGGTTTCTTAGCCCTTTCTGTGGGTGACGTGTGTGACGTGTGTGTGTGTGTGTGTGTGTGTGTGTCTTTTTGATGAAACAACATAGTTATAAGAGATATTCCTGAAGATGGTTCTTTATTGTTCCTGCAGGACCGGCCTGCTGAGGAGGGGACTGAGCACCCTCCGCTCCGTTTCAAGGTAGAGTGATGTGGTTCAAAGTCTGACACCCACACAGGCTAGGGACACACGTCAAGTCCCCCAGCTCTTCTCCTTTGGAGAGAAGGGAGAATGTCACCTGTCCCACAGCCTTGTGATGATGACAGACGGAGGGTGGACCTGCCACACGGGAGCTGTGGGTGGTGACTGCACACTCTGGTGATGAGATACATGCCCTGACAGACCCGGGGAAGAGGACACGTTACCCCAGCCTTCTGTGAACACAGAGTTAAAAAAAAAAGTGCTCTTATGTGGTTTCTCATTTATGGTCATAACTGTAAAATATGAAATTGTGGAAGAGATCGAGCTCAAAATCACTGGAGAGTCCCAGGGGCCTGTCACGACACTGCACCTCTCCTCCCTTGGCAGGTGCAGGGGGAAAAAGAAACAGCCAGTTCAGACCTGCACATTCCCTTCAACTTTTTTTTCTGAGGCATTGGGTCCTCTCTCACAGACGCCTAGAGGAAGATTTACAAAAGAACTGAGAAATTCTTTTCGTATCTTGGGAAAGTTATTTTTTTTTGGGGGGGGGGATCTTTATAGGCCAACATGAAATCCTAAAAAAAAAAAAAAAAAAAAGAAAAGAAACTTTTATGAAAGCTATCCATCAAATGTCAGGGATAATAATCAATTTTCTGTCACAATGAACTGATAAAAGCTTTCAGTAATAATGTCACGGGGGGAAAAATTTGTGTTGGAACTCGAAACGCGGAGCCCTGATATCAAACGAATTCATAAAAGCTCTATGCCTCTGTAGCCCTTGGAGGCATGACAAAATACAATTTCTCATCCACAGGATATGGAATAATTCCCCTTTTTTATTTTTACACTGAGAAAACCAAAAGGAAATCTGAATTTCAAAAAAAAAAAATATTACACAATCCCACTTTGGCAGGTGAACATTAGCGATCGTTTTGGCCGCTGATATCAGAAGCCGTTCTGGTGATTTCTCTCCCATCATGCAAATGAGTGCATAATGCCTGCTCTTCTTGGAATGTACAATCAAATCAGCATTCTAATGCTACAAGCCGGTGATGAGCTTGGGAATAAATATGCAGGAGCGCATAAAAAAAAATCAAGGCAATCAAGAGGAGCCAGCGTCCTCGCTCGGACTATAAATCTTTGTCTATTTCAATCGTGGGGCTGGCCGAATCAGTGTAAAATTCCAGTGGGGATGTCATCAATTTCTGTTAACCTCTCTATTCCTCCCTGTGTTGCCTCTGGGGTGATGGATTGGTTTTGTCACTCCGGCTCCGTTCACAGTGTGTTAACATGGGAGGGTGCAGGCAGGTTATGAGGAAAGGTGACTGCTGTCCTAGCCTTGACCCTCTCTCACGCTCCTCTGTGGGTCACGGGTACCTTTCTGTCCAGGGAGCATGGGGTCTCCTTCTGGTTCCAGGATGCTCGGCTCTGAGACCACAGGTTGGCCGGTCCAGTGTTAAGTCACAGTTCACTCTTTTGAAATAAAAATGGGTCTGTGGCTCAGCTTGCTGGGGAACAGCTGACCATGGATCAAGAAACCAGAAGAAAATACTTAGCAACCTGGTGTCTAAAAGGCTCAGAATCTCAGTCACCGACTGGCCCAGCGCACAGTTAGGTTACTTTGTGCTTCACTTTCCAAACCGTGACTGGCCTTTCCAGCTGCAATGCTAGAATTCTCTCCAACAATTCTAACGGAGTATTGGACATCCCCACTTCCCCATAACTGCACTCTACAAGACTTACCTGCACAACATGAATGAATCTGGGCAATGAGAATTAGATGGCAAGCAGAATAAATTATCCTCCATGTACGTATAACATGTCAAAATACACTCCACTGGCGTGTGTATCTAAAAAGAGCAAATAAAAAAAAATAATAGGGACAATGAGCCCAGCAGCAAACTCTATATTCTCCTGGGACATACAGGTACTTCTGGATATCTATCCTAAAAAATTAGATCAGGACCCTGGAGCAATCTCAGCACGCCCATGTTTAATGCAGCACTGTTTGCAAGGATCAAGGCGTAGAAACAACCCAAACGTCCATCGTCGGATGCATGGTAATAAGCATGGGGCACATACGCACAGTGGAATGTCATTCAACCTCAAAAGAAGAAGGAAACTCTGCCATACGAGATAAAATGAATGCGACTGAAGGATATTATGCTACGCAAAAGAAATGGTCTCAGAAAAAAAAAATCACCTGTTTCCATTTAAATGAAGCATCTGGAAACAGCCATGTTAGAGGCCAGAAGGTACATGGCGGGGTGCCATGGGCTAGAGAAGGGAGATGGGGCGTGGCTAATCAACAGGCGAAAGTTTCAGTTAAGCAAGTTGAAGAAATTCTACAGCCCTGTGGTATAGTATTGTGCTCAGAGTTACTAATACTCTATCTCACCCTCAAATCTTTGCAAGAGGGTAGATCTCAGGTTAACGGTTCTTACCACTAAGAAATAAAATTTTTAAAATAAAAAAATTAGTAAAAACAAAATGAAACAAAAACAAAACAGATGGTATGATGCAGTTATTTTTGTGGTTGCTGCTATTGGTGACATATCATTTAGCAAAGTAGCAACTAGCCAACATGAATACAAATAATTAAATAAAAACTTAAAATTTGGCTCTTCAGTGTCAGTAGCCTTGGCTCAAGGCTATTACATTGGACAGCACAGACACTGAACATTTCCATCATTGGCAAACACTGCATGGATGGAGCTAGTTCAGGTTGCATTTATCCAAAGTGTTTCAACGTAGTTACCAAGGGAAGCCATGGACCTAGGCCAACAAGGTTGCCATTGTTGAAACATGGAGACAGCTACATAGCTGTTAACCAGAGATGGGGCATGCTCATAAGGTGAAGGTTGGCTTGGAGATTGACTCTAAAGGAATTTCGAGAAGTTTCCAACTTGTTTTGAGGGATGGCAAAGTTATTGAAATAAGTTTGATAGAAAGAGCCTGTGGGCATTTGCTTCCGACTGACCTAGATTCCAGATAACAAATCTGATACTTCCTTGCACCAAGACCTTGGAAACTTCCTTTAAAGACCCTGAGCCTCAGTTTTCTCAGGCACAGCATTATCATTATCACAACACAATCATAACATAATTTTTTTTTTCCTGAGGTTTAAATGAAATGACGTTGTAGAGAAGTCTAGATGGTGCACTGAGCAGAACAGGAGCCTAAAATGCATTTGTTCACAGGAAGTTCCACAGACATAACAGGACCCTCAGGAAGGACACAGGATGTAGTATATATACAAAGTAGAAGTGGGGTGTTTTAAATCACTGGAACCCCAAGTCAGCACATACTACTCACCCCTAGGTGGAGAGGTGATTTTCTTCTTTTGGGGGGAGCTAAGGCAGGGGCCCCACCTCTAGGCAGCCCAAGCCTTTCTGGACTTCCAGTCCTCTAGTAGCTTGAGTGGCTCCCCCTGTGGTGGCCACAGTCAGCAGGGCATGGCTGGCAGTCTCCACCCTCAGCGTCAGGAAGCCCTGGTGCTGTCCTCAGAGGGTCCTTCTCCCAGCCTGGAATCCCCTACAGGCACACTGACTGGGTGTCAATAGCTCCCTCCCCTGGGGGGTTTGCTGCCAATTAGAACTGGGATTCTGAACGCAAAGGGCGTGATTTCAAGCAGCACCTCCTCCTTTATGAGGATCTTGATTCTACTCTCCCATCTCTGGACTCCGAGCCCCTGCAGCAGCTCTGTGGTCACTCCTCACTCCCCACCCCAAAGAATCAGGGTATTTCCCTGCTCCCTAAGCTATCGCTGAAGTGAGCCGTGAAGCCCAGCCACGGGCAATGCTTCACACCAGCAGAACATGTGACCCTCTGGACAGTCTGGTCAGGTGGTGTGTGTCTCCGTGCACAGGGCTTTGTGTGGTCACCTGGTAGGTCACAGCATCTCTGCAAGATGCAATTTTCTTAAAGAAAAATGGGTATTTTAACCTCAATGCCACATCCGATTCAAATGGGCCAGGACCAGGCCAATACCAGTCATTATGAAAAAGTTAATAGGTGGCCTTGACTGAGACCCCAGAAGCACTGTGTTGAACCAAGCTAACAACAACAACAACAAAATTGTCTGGTCAAATCTGCACTTTTACATGTATTCTCTCTCTCTCTCTCTCTCTCTCTCTCTCTCTCACACACACACACACACACCCACACACACGCACACACAGAGATGCAGTTGAATGACTGTGGTTTAGAATAAGTTGACCCCCCTGTGGTGGTGATGGGAAGGTATGAAGGTTTGGGAAAGACCAGGTAATGGGATGAAGGCAAGCGAGAGCCATCCAACTGGGTGTCCACTAAATCCCAATTGTCAGGAGAACAGGGACCCAACTGCTGCATTGGCTACCTCAAAACAAACAAAAACAAAACAAACAAACAAACAAAAACTCCTGATAAAATACCTGGTGCGATCTAAGCTTTTATGACTAATGAATAGAAGAATAAAAGAAAGACAGATGAAGAAATGCACAGAACCAGGAAACCACCTCAGCTGGTCCAGCGGTTCTCAACAGAACTGTGATAGAACCTCTCAGGGGGATCCCGACCAGCTGCTGTGCCTGAGTCTATCACAGGCCAGTAGAATCAGAGTCTCTAGGGTGGGGCTGTAGCAGGACCCTCTGTGAGAGTTGCTGTGTGAGTCTAACATTGAGCCTGGACTGAGGACCACGGGGCTGGTATCACCCTTAAATATAGCATTTGGGAGGCAGGCAAATGAACTATACCCTCCGCCCCAAATATAGCATTTGGAAAATCTGCTGCCCCAAGAGCAGAAAGAACTTGCATAGGGATCCTGAGCAAATTGCTGGTGCTTCTGAAGAAGGGCTTTTGGTTTGAGCCTGTGTGTGTGTGTGTGTGTGTGTGTGTGTGTGTGTGTGTATGAGAGAGAGAGAGAGAGAGAGAGAGAGAGAGAGAGAGAGAGAGAGAAATGTGTACCATGATTTCTTGTGCTATTGTGTGTTTACACATGCACACGAATCTTCTGTTCCCAGGAGCCTTTATTCTATTCTTCTTCTTCCTCTATTCCTCTTCTTCTCCTATCAACTTCTCTTACAGGGTTTTTAGAAGCCCCCAGTGGCCTCTTGCATCCACAGGCTGAGGAACATCTCTCTACTGTGAGCTCCCACGGTCATCTGGGTTTCCCAAAGTGTGTGGTTGCACCCCGTTGTGCTCATGGAGTCTCACATCTGTGTCTTCCAATATAGTGTGAGTTTATCCAGGGCGGAGAGAATGCCCCTTTTAGCTACCTTTCTCCAGGACTTGACACTATCAGTGAACAGATAGTGAATACAAGTAGGCCAGTTGCTTTACGTATATAAATGTGATGTGTTTATACATAGGAGTGTGGGTGGATGTCATCTGTGTAGGTATCATCCGAGGATATGGTTAGAATGTGCATATGACTAAAAGTAAATGAGTTAATTTAATTTGACAGGACCTGTTGCACACTTATTATATCTAATCATTTTGTAGAAACAGGAGGTTAGTGATAACAGGGACTCTTCCTCCCTGGGCTCATGGGCTTATGGGTCAGGCTTTCCAACTGTAACGCTGAATTCTTTAGAGTGAGTTGACTGTGAGGACAGACCCACCAGTAGAGCTCTGAGGCAGCAAAAGCAAGCTAGAAACTCTTGGGGGAAGTAATGCATGAATCCAGTGCTTCTGGAACTTTCTATGGAGTTATAGTTCTCTTTCAGATCTCCATGGAAGTTTGGGATACTCTTCCCAGATATTGTGTTCAAGAACACCATTTGCAGGCCCATTGAGGATTATTAATGAAACACTTGGCTACCCACAGATATCGGGCACCAGGGCTGGCCCTGGTTGTTACCTCAGTGTGGTGCAAGACCACCCCAGTCTTGAGTTTTATGAGCTAGTTACTGAGCCCCAAGGGCTTGAAGGTCAAGAAGGAGATTTGTTTACTACAGAGGCACCAAGGTGTGTTCTCTTGGCTCATGATTTGAAGAAGACGACTCTAGGGTATTGTGGCCAGGTCAAAGTTCCGTCACCACACTGGCCATTGAAAGGAATCATGCTCCCACACTTTTGATGGGTAGGATCACTTTCTGACTTAGGCTTGGCCTGCCAATAGCTTTCCATTGAGCCAAAACAAGAACCCATCACTCGGGGTATCACATTCCCCCGTCCTTGGATGCACCAACTCAAGGGATATTTCTGTTTAGGTGCTGTTTCCCTGACATTATTTAATGCAGTGGTTTTCGATCTTTGGGATCTCTACACTCTAAAATATCATTGAGAACTCAGAAAGCTTTGTTCATGTGGCTTATAGCTATCAATACTAACCATATAAAAATTAGAACAAATGTTGAGAATACTTCTTAAGTAATTCCTTTGAAAACAATAATGACAAATCCATTTCTGAAAATGAAAGACGTTTGTAATGAAAAAAAAAAAAGTCCGTTTCCCTTAAAAACATCACTGAGGAAGGATATTCTCATTTCTGTGAATCTCCTAAATGTCTAACCTAGTACAGGACAGCTAAGTTCTCATGTCTTTTTCTTCATTTTTACATGTTGTGATAGGGTGTTTTGATGGAGTTATGTGAAGAAAAATCCAACCTCACATAGCACATTATCAGAAATGGGAGGAGTGTTCTAATTTATTTTTCATATATTTTGGGATATTCTTTTTGATACCACATCAAAACTCAGAAAGTGGCAGTTTCTTAAAGGTTAGTTGTAATATACATCTTGAAACCATCTGTCTTTAACTTTAATGTAATCAGTAATGAACTCATGTGATTTTGTGACAATATATATTTGTCACTGAGAAAACATTGGCTCACTGAGTTATTCAGATCTTCCAAATACTGACCTATTTCTCTAGGCCTTACAAAAAAAATTAGTTTCATTAATATTACTATGTGTCCCACTGCAAAAATCTTTAAGTATCAGGAAGGGATCTTGTTCATAGAGTAGATACAATTGTCCAAAGTCCTCTTTTTAATTTGAAGAGCTTAATTTTATTATTGACTACAAATATATTTAGTTGTTTTGTTCACTTGTTCACTCAAAAGAAGGGTCTGTTATCCCCAAGATCTGAATAATCATAATTTTTTGTTAAGCTGTCTCTTCAAGAGAAAATGATATTCCCCCTGGAAGTTGCTAGTTTATCTCATAACTCAAAAGTCGCACGTGTGCCTTCCTTGGAGACGTTAATCAAACTTCAGGATGTAGCCAAAGGGAATTCCATTTTGTCAGGAAGAATATGATAAACAATTTGTGCTTGGTAGACTAATGGTCATCAGAGATGTCCACAGCCTCTTCCCTAGAACCCATGAATGTCACTTACGTGGAAAACGGAAGTTTACAGTTATGATAAAAGTAAGAGTCTTAGGTAGGAGATTTTTTTTGGAGGGGGGGGTGTTATGTGGGAGTCAGTCTAATTATACTGGTTCTTTTAAATGGAAAATTTTTGTGATTATATTCAGACAAGAGGGAGAGATTTGAATATGGAGGAAAGGCACACAGATCTGAAATGGTGCTGGCTTTGAAGAAGGAAGGAGGCCAGGAGCCAAGGAGTGAGGGCAGCCTCTAAAGCTGGAAAGGGCCAGCACATGGATCCTCATCCATTGCCTCTGGGATGCACCTCTGATGACATCTTTAATAAAAACACAAGGTGAGACCTAGTGAGATCTCTGCCCTGTAATAGGAACTGAAAGATGAGTAAACATGTTTTAAGCCACTGGAGTAATTTTCAAGATGGTGGAAATTACTATGGACGTACTAATATGGATGTACACCTGGTCAAAATACAGCAATGTTTTGGGTTTTGTTTCATCAAGAACATCCTTAAATAAATTTGGCAATGAAGACAGCGACTGCCAGTAGGGCTTGTTGACACCACCTGGGCTGGTGCTCAGACTCAAGTAGCTCCACTCACCAAGGTTCTGCATTCTCCAGGCAAGGGTCAACCCAGAGCAAAGGCAGGTGACATATCGTAGGATTATTCACAGAGTTTTGAATTCACATACCCCCGAAAGTGTCTCGAGAACCTCCAGGGACTGTGGACCACACTTCAGAATCACTGATCTTCACTGAGCAAACATTTTTAAAAGGCTCTGAGAAATTTTTATCTGCTTCCTGCCTTGTCCCTTCTGCCTCGCCACCACGTTCAATTTTTGAAACAATTCCATGAATTAAACTAACTCCACAGTTATGGCAACCGACTGGCAAGGGGAGGCGGGAACTCTGGGATCTTAGATTTTTACTTTTAGACATCTCCTTCCATAATATGTAGATAAATGCAGTTTTGTTCCTTGGAAATTTTCAATGCAACTTTGCATTTTTAACACATCAATAACTTTCTGTACATAAGCATTTTCAGTGATTTAATTTTGGTTTCTGTGTATCTAATATATCCTAGTATTTATCGATTTAAGTAAAATGAAGATGTAAATGCATTCGTCCTTCCATTTCAATACACGTTTCCATCCATTTCAATCAAATTATTCACTTGCTTCCCTCCCAGAGAATAAAAACAATGAAATCAATGAAGTTTTCCCGTGGGGGCAAACTTCTTTGGGAAGCAGATTCAAATCATCTAAACTGGAATATGTGAAGCTAAAAATGTACAGTGTGGGCTTCCCGAACCTGAAGGGTATGCACTTAAAACATTTTTAAGTGTTCTCAGGAAGAGACATGCTCTTTTTGATTGATTGATTGATGTTAAAAAAAAAAATTGCCAGTGAACTCATTCAGCAATAGCTGAAAGTTAACAGCAATAAAAATGGTTGGACTTTCTCTTGGAAGAGATCCAAGAGGGCGCACGACTTCCTACCCATGCAACTCTATAATGTTGAACTAGAAGAACAAATAGTCCCTTTATTTTTTATTTCCAAAGCAAGGACTGAATGATTTCATTGAAAAAAAATAAAAGAATTTAGTTTGATATTGCACAGATATTTATTACCTTGGTCCACATGCCAAATCTCTCTAATTGACGTTTCTCAATATGCATATAACTTTTATTAATAACTTGATGTCTTGCAAAGTGGGTGTCTCATGAATACTGCAAGCTGCTCATTTCCTAAGAGCTTGCAGGAAGGTGTGGGTATAGCCACATCAAGACAGAGGCAGAGTTTCTACCATGAAGCGTCTGCCAGTGGAGAAGCCCAAGGAGTGGACGGACACAAGGAAAAAGAGCTTGTTAGAGTAGAAGCTGGGCACCAGGTGGGCAGGAAAGAGGCTGGCAGTTAGATGGCAGAAAATAGGAGATTTTGGGAAATATACATGTTTGGTGGGATTTTTTTAAAGTTTGTTATTGGATATGAAAGCATCAGAAAAATATGTACAAAAATGTACAGTTCTCATTAATGCCATTGGTGCAAATGGATTCATTCTGAAGAACAAGATTTTTGATTTCTGCTTCAAAATTGGCATGTGTAGACAAGAAGAGCTGAGATCTGGGTGGCATGTTGCGTATAGGCTACAGACAATCTATATGAAACAGAGTGAGGTGTGTGTTTGCTGTCTTGCAATCAATAAAGCTTATTTGAACACAAGGAGGTAACTTCAATACTTGAATAGAGGTGAGCGTTGGGATCAGAAGTAAGTGGGTTCTGTGCCTACCTGTGAGTAGACAAACATAGCTCAGGCTCGGCAAGTCAGAGTTTCATAATGGCTCTATCTCCAACTCCATCAGCAAGGGGAAATGAAAATTTTGTTCTTTTGGTGTATGAATACAATTTGGTATATGAATAAAATTGTTTCATGCTTATTGTCCACCAGCTCCATCCAGATCCATTGCAACCTTCTCTCTCAGAGCAATCTTGTTTTACGTATGAGGAAAACAAATAAATAAATAAAAATCCAAGAGTATGGGATTTGCTCAAGATCCTTGGCCAGTGATTGCTTCTAATAGGTATTTCTCCTATAATTTCTGATCTGTGGCAACCTCACTAAATCCTCCTGACCTGGAGAACTGAGGTGCAGAACAGGTGGGAACAGGGATGCTGGGGTTTACTGGCCTGCCTGGTGTGGAAGTTCCCCTCCGTCTATACCACCATTCTCTGTCCAGACAGACAGCACGGTGTGTCAGGAGTGGCGCATGACAGAGCTCATGATTCAGGATCTGGATGCGGGGCTCAGGTACTGGTTTTCATAGACCTGACTCTGCCTTCTGCTGGTCACAAACACCCCTTTCTCTTCTTTCCAAGTAATGGGTGCACAACATTCCCCAACCTCCCTCATAATTATGGGTGACAACATGACTGCATTTTGGTCAACTCAATGTGAGCTGGAGTACAGAGTGTCACCTTCACTTCTAGGACTGTCCCTCAAAAGCCTCCTGTGTGAGAATCACCCCAGAGCAATCCTGGAAGCCCCACCCGGATCTGCGGATTCCTGAGTGACTGCGGGGCGCGGATTCCTTCCTGCGTTGGCCCTGCTGCTGGCTGCACTTTATGTGAGGGGGAAGGGATTTATCTTATTTTAAGTGATAGAGAATTTGTGATCTAATCCGTTGTAATAACCAGTCCTATCTTAGTAAATTTAGAATATGTGAATATTTTCTGCTACTGCTCTTCGTAGGGATGGCTACTAGTTACGGCGGAGAAGATGATTCCTATTTACAAATGAAGAAAAACCGAGTCTCACGCCAGAAAAGGGAATCTCAGGGCCACATAGGAGTTAGATGGAAGGACCTGGATTAGGAGCCGAGTCTTCAGTCCAACTGAATTCCATGCCCTGTTGCACAGATACTCTCCTACCCCCTTGGCTTGACCCACTCTGCTCCTTCCTCCATGTCCACACAGAGCCAAAGAGCTCTTTGATTCCATCTGGGAATATTTCTTGATTCAGTGGAAAGCAAGTGCTGAGTTAGTCTTGACAACTTACAGTGCTCCTCATGTCTGCTCCCCGGTGCTGTCAGGGGGTCTAGGGAGCCGTTATGGTGCCTGCTGGCAGGATGTCTCTAAGGGTGGTGCCCACCACCCAGACCAGTGGGAAACGATAGGGTAGTGTCCCTACGGCTCTGGCATGCTGAACACGCCGCTCTGTGGTCTACACTGAGTCTCTTTCCAGTGAGTGTTCCTGGCCACCTAGCTGGCTAGCTTAAGAATAAAGAAAGGTCTATCCCATGGCAGATCGAGGATGGAAACATGCAAGGGTGGGAAGGACAGTCCTGCTCTTGGTGTGGACACTTTCCCCCCATTCTTCAGGTCCAGTTTACACCACCGGGTCCAGGGTTTCCTTAGTGCAATCCCCCTCCTAAACCTTCAGCTCCTAGCGTCTGAGAACACATCACTGAGGCCTCAGTTCTCCAAGGCATTCTTGAGGAAGGAGGTGGGCTGGGAGAAATGGGTAAAGGGAGATTCTTCAGAAGCAACATGAGGAAACCAGGGGGTTGGGTTGCTTCTGAGATGGCAGTCTCTCAGTTTAGCTGTACTGTAGGAAATAGGTATGCTCTGTACAGGATGCCGGGGGTGGCTGTTGCAGGGCTCAGGCACGTAGACACTGGGTGAACAAACAGCTGTCCAGAATGACTCCTGCCCTCCTCCAGCAGCCCTGGGGCTCTCCTGGATCACCCAACTGAAGGACAACCCCAGGGCAATCCAGATCTTTGCTCTTACCCAGAGGCCAGAGGCTGATCCAGCTGGTCAGGCCCCACTGAGGACACTATTTCTGCTCCCTGCAAGGTGAGTGACGTGGTGATTCACATTCTTTTGTATGTATATGTTCTGAAATAGCTTAGGTATAGGTTGGAGCAAGTGCCCACGGAGTGCAAAGTGAGTGTTCATATCTTTGGAAGGAGGACATGGATGATTAGTCTCAATTTTAAATGAGCATGACAACCACGTTTACTGAACAGAGCGCTGTGTGCGTGGCACACAGGGAGGTGAGGTGTGCACAGGCACAATGGGGCGTGTGCTGTTCATGATGGACAGACATCTTTGGGTGTAGTCAGCCTGATCGCACGAACCATCCTCTGACCCTCTTCTTCCATCAGGGCATGAAGACTTTGCTTGGCTGTGGTGAATTCCTCCTGGTAGAAGTCCTTCCATCTGTAGCTACACACCTGCCACCCACTCAGAGATGCTTTTGAGATTCTGGGCTGGCCCAGCTCCTGCCAGCACACAGTGTGACCTTGGGGGCTCTGAATGGACTGGGTAGCATGAGACTTGACCTCCACCCTCATTAAGTGGCCTCTCCGTGAGATCTGCTGGTGTGTACACAGCAACAATTAGCCAACACGAAGGGGTAGGTGTGGATGGGATATTCTTGGGATCTGATGCCTCAGGGTGTGCTTATGAAAGAAGGACATACATGTTCAGGCTGGACTTCTAGGAAGTCCAGTATAAAAGACTAAGTGTTTAGTTAACTGTTCAAAATACACTGAAATTTTCCAAACCAGTTTGTGCATTGAATTTGTGCATTGAATTCCTTTGGTCTCGTGGTTGGTGACCAACAAAGCAGCCAAGTGTATACCCACCCTGCAAGAGGCATGGGGTTCTTGTCTTTGTCTTCAACCCCCGCATTTCCCACCACGAAGGCCCTTGGTTTCCTCTTTTTTGTTAGTAGAATTCACTTTCTCTGCCTTTGATCCTTGCTACCTTGTAGCAAAGGAAATGTCCTTTGCTAATCCTTGACAGTCTCCATTTCCAGCTGAATTTGGGTAATAGTATTTCTAGCCAGAAGCTCCAGGACCCCTGTCCTCATGTCAACCCACGTGGGTCACAGAGAGAGAGAACAGGAAAGACCATGTAGGCCAGCTGCGATACCTATTCTTGTGTCTGTCTCTCCTGAAGCCATGTCTCTACCTCTAGAACAATCCCCACATGCTGTGTGCCCAGAGTGTGGAGGGAAAGAATGGAAAATAGTGTGGAGGTGGCGTCAGCTTACCAGGAACTGAAACAAAGGACAAGTTCATGAGCAGTTGCTCAGTACAGTTCTTAGGTTGACAACTTGGTAACAGCGTGAAAACAAATTAAGCCAAAGAAATACCTCCCCTGAGATGCTTCATTACCTTCCCCGTCTAGGTGCGGGCGCCATTAAGGCAAATTATTGCCTCTCAAATATTTTTAGCTCGATGCCCATTTCCGTCTGCATTTGCCTTAGAGGTACATGTTTTCAACTAAGTAATGGGACCTACAAATTAAATGCAATTTCAAATTTAAACCTGTACAAGTGTCACTTACCAAGTCCCCCCTGATAGTCCCAGGGGGATGCCCACAGCACTGTTGGAAAGTATATTACTGTACTTGGTTCCTATTATTTAGTCCAAGAGATTCTTATTAAAATAAAAGCCAGCAATAAGGTTAATATTTTATATTCTGTGCAACCACAGTGCATCCTTGGGTCCTAACAAATAGATTTATTTATTTTTTATATCTTTCTTCTCGTCTGTTATTTTTTTATTTCACAATGAGCATATTGGCATATACATATAAACATCCACCTAGGACATTTCAAAATTAAAAGGTAGCTTGTGTTATAATTTTTTAAAAAAACTGAAAACGATTACATAAAAAGGTTGATATACCCGAGTTCAGAATTCTGGCTTCGGATGTTAAGCCCTAAAAGGTGGCACTCAGTCTTCAACTCAGCCGAGGCAGCAGCCAGGGAGACCAGGTGGACTTTTGTGGGGGTTGCTGGTCAAGTGACACTGTCACTGTGACTCTATTTCTTGTCTTGCTTCTCCGCCAGTCCTGGCCACCCTGGAGTCTGGCTCACTCTCTGCTGTGGTTATTCCAGACCCCAGCGTCCCCACCCACGTCACTTAGCACAGCTGAAGCAGAGATGACTTACTGGACCTCCCACACCGAGTGGCCGGGCTGTGCCGCCTCGGTCTCTGTTTTCCTGACAACAGTGTCACAGCCAGCACAGAGAGGGTGCTTCCAACCGAGGCCCTGCTGAGACCCTCTTGGACTCAGAGCTTTCTTGCCCACCTGGACCCTGGCTTTTCCATCATCGGATTCTTCACTTCTGTTCATGTACCGGCGAGTCCCGGGGCCCTGAGTGTGGCCCTGGTGTCATCTGTGCCTTCTGCTACCTAACTGCTAAGAAAACCTCATTTAAATTATTTTAAAAACAAACATGGCAAGAAGACGTTGAGCCTTTAAAAAGTGCGGATGTGACCGCCCACAGCTCGAGGTGCGGCTTCCGGTCCCTCGCTTCGCTCTCCAGACTGTGGATTCACTGGAGGATGAAGGACCTGGATGAGACACCAGCTCTGTGTCCTCCACGTCCTTGCGGCTTCCTTTCTAGTTCACAAGAGTCGGCTATGAACACTGTGAATGCAAATGGAATTCCATAATGATCTTTATGCAGTTCCTGTCAGACATCGACCGTTACACAACGTAATACTCCTGCCCACTGTTTGGGTGAAGATCCTCAAGATCATAAAATGATTTCCCTGAAGAGGAATGTTTTCCGATCGGAGAGACCATGCCATGCTATAAGGCCAAGCGTGTGCTCGCGGAACCAGGAGGCTCAGAGTACATCTACAGGAAAACCGGGAAGCCACTGGACTCTGAGATTACCAGGCCATGTAGCAAGTGCCCAAGGATTTAACAGGAAAAATGGCAAGGAATTCCACTCCTTCAAAGATGGTCATTGCAACTCTGCTCTGTGCTGTGTCGTCAAGCTCAGCCCAGAACATTGAAGACACAAAGAATACAAAGAATAAAAAACGTGGAAGCTCAAGGCTGCCACCAGTAACTGGTGTGTGTGTGTGTGTGTGTGTGTGTGTGTGTAGGGCGTTCTAGAAACTTGGTATTTTTATGCACGCACCTTTCTGTAAGTTTAAAAGATGGTGGACCCACAATTAAGCCGTTGCTTTGCTCATCCTAGGTTACTAACATAAGCACTTTCCATGTTGTAGCACAGTGCTGATAGTTATCATTCTACTCTGCCAGAATTTAATTATTCTTTGCTCTGTGATTGATTGTTAAGGTTTTCCATATTCCCTTTGTTTTATTACAAATAACACTTCAATGAAAATCTCTGTGAACAGAAATTCTATTTGTTTTTAGATTATTTCCTTTGAGTAAATCTCCCCAAATACTAAACTGTTGGAGTTGTATTTTCTCTCTAACTACTTATCGGTTTTAGGCAATATTGATGAACTCTTCTCCATAGAAGACAAAATTGGTTATCTCAGGCAATGCTGCCTCTTCTTATCCCTTCATAAACCATGTTAGGTACACTGTGCTTGGTCAAGGTTCCGGTAACATCCCTGCTGACCTGCATCATGGTTCCTTTAGATGATGGGCGGGGACTTTATCTAAGTGGATGCAGTTTCTCCTTTCCCAAGTGTAATTTTTGGATTCCTTTCTCTCACTGGGTTTCATCACTGAGTTTTTCCAAAGCTCTGATCTTATGATTGAGAAACATCCTGAAGTTTCTCATGTCTGAAAATATCTTGTATTTTATGCTGTGCATATGGCTAATAGTAGCTAGTAGAATTCTAGCTAATAAATTTCCATCATAGGATACAACAAAGGAAATTGTGTATGGCATCATGATTCAGATCCCAGACCCTGTAGACAAGGATATTTGCCCTTGATCTGGGCCGTGCCGTTTAACTGACTGTGTGACCTTGGGGACATATTCTAACCTGCACAGGCCTCAGAGTCCTCCACTGAAATATGGGGCTGGTAAAGAAAGCTGCTTTGTTAGGGGGCCATGAAGTTCAGGTGACATGATGTGAATGGGGGCCTCTGGTTCTGGGTACCCAGCAAACAATTAATAGTAATGGCTGGGACTCAGCATTTCTAAATGCACTTTATTTAACAATTTACCCGGGATGAGTAGTTTAGTGTTGTTATTATTACTGTTGTCCAATTTAAAGGGCACCTTTTGTGCACGTCTCCGTCTCTTTCTCCTCCCACTCAGCAGAACATTCCTCAGAGGCCAGAGCTTTCTCCTCCTCTCCTTGTGGACCCCAAGGTTTGCAGAGGGCATCAATACATGTTTGACACTGAGTGAAGAAATGAACCAATGAAAATCAAATTTTAACCCCTATTGAGGTGTTCTTCTTCATTGGATGTGTGCCTTTTTGGTTCTGAGGGAGGCTACAAATTGCAATTTTGCTCAATTCTACCTTCAGTTTTGAGCTGCTAAACCTTTGCCTACAATCAACCACATCCCACAGATCAGGTCTCATCCCCCAGTGAGTGCAGATGGTGTCCAATTAGCATACTTAAAAATGCATTTCTAAGGGGTCATAGATCTTATGTATACAGATATATATATATATATATATATATATATATATATATATATATATATATATATATC
>NW_025999900.1:62356445-62361160 GCF_001458135.2 Marmota marmota marmota | reverse complement strand
ATATATATATATATATATATAAAGATTCTGCTTATCATCTTAGGATGTCTGTGACCCCCTCCACGGCCAACCTCTTGCCTTTAAGTGCTGTCCTTGAAACTAAGACCCAATCCAGGACCTTGATAAACCCAAATGCCTCGCTGATCTAAACAAAAGCCAGTCTGAGCGTGTCAGGTTGGCATCCAGGAGGGGAGGACCCCATGCATGGAGAGCCAGGTCACATGCTTCTTTCTCCTTCATTTTAGGTGGCTGGGGGAGCTAAAAAATGTGTGTGGGTGAGGGAGAAGTTATTTCTTGATGATTTTCTCTCTCTGTGTCTCTCTTTTTTTTTTTAACCCAAGGACCAGGGTCAGGAAGAATCCACCCCAAGGGTAGTTGGAGGGAAGAAAAATAACAAGGCTCGGTGGCGTCTGGGGACCAGAGCACTGTTCGCATCCGCTGTAATCATCAGTGCATGGCTGGGCTGTCTGGGTAATTTACATAACACCCTCCTGACACCTTCACTTCAGTTATCCATCACCACCGCGTGGCGTTTCCTTCCCTGGCGCTCTGGCTCACTGTCTCCCTCCGTCCATCTTCCCCTCTCTCCAATCCCTCATTTTTTACTTCTTCCTCCCACTGGCCCTCTTGTTTTTCTGCTTTTTTTTCTTCCTTTCTTCATTTACACTTATGTGTAGACAGCCAAGAAAAAAAGAAAAAGAGGTGGATTTCAACATCCTTTCTCTCCTTCTTGCTCAACTCACATGCATTCAGTAAGTGACGGAGAACCAAGTCAACGGAGATGGCGGAAGAAGAGAGCTCCCTCTTATGTAATATACAGGATCACTGGGGACGGGGAGCAGTGTTGCTTCAATATATGTACACATGACCACACTGGGGAACGAGGGCGCCAGAGCATACACTGTAGCAAACATAAATCAGTGTATACTTTGCATTGAACATAAATTTGCGAATATTGAAAAATTGGACACTGAGTAGTCAATTCATCTTTTAGTATAACCCAGAGAGCCCATGAATACATAAATCCAAGGATCTCACATACCTAGGAACATAACCAAGGCATGGTGCTGATAGTTTTCTGAGACTGTTTCAATTGATTGTGTTTTAATTGTTATGCCCAAGCAAATAGGCAAATAATCAATGGGATCAATAGTTTTTTCCCTTCATGGAACATTGTAGGGAAAAACGAATGGCTTGGAAAATTATGTAAAAATACCTAGAAAACCTGTTGTGCAGAGTACATACTTTGTGGTCTTATTAATATAAGTGAACATCATTATGAAATGTTTGACAAAGACCGAGGAAAGCCAAGGTCACTGGGGATAGAATGTTAGGAAATGGCAATTTATGTGCATCTGAGTTTTAAAGATAGAAATTATTTAATTGAATTGGCTCTAATGCTTTTTCATAAACTTAATTCTTTCTTTCTTAATGCCTGTTGTACCCCACAGTTCTCCCTCAATTTTTTCTCTTTTGTTTTATTCTAAAATAGATAGCCTAGATAAATGGACCCGTGGATAAATAGCACATGCTTCCAACAATTGCTTCTTGAAAGGCAGGGCCACTGTTTTAGCTCTGCTTGTAGAGCATTTTAAAAAGAAATACTGATGCTTAGACCCCCACAAACTGAATTGGAGTTTTCAAATGAAGAGTGGCTATGAGGTTCCTACATAGTTAAATGTTTACCATTTAGTGTTTTGCCCATGCACTTCTGGAACATTCTAGCATCATTCCTGTTGATAATGTGATGCCATTAAGGGAATATCCAGTAGCTTTTTTTTTTTTCGTAATGTGAAAAACATTCATCATTCACAGTGACATATTCTCATCATGGCTACTTTTGGGTCCTGAATTTCAGGCCCGTGCTATGAATTTCATTTCCATTATCACCCATATCCTGATCACAATGTCACATGGTGGGGACTGTGATTCTCTCCATTACATAGATAAATAAGGGAAGACCCTCAGAGAGCAGTGAGTTGCCCAAGACCACTCGCCAGGAAGATGCAGAGCGAGGACGGAAAGCAGGATATAGCTTTACGAGGCCCACCGTGGGCAGCGATGAATGACAGCAGTGTACCGTTGACTTGTGATTGACACACTGTTGATATCAAAATAAAAGTGGGAAATCTAGAGGAGTAAAATTACTTATGGCAAGTGGGTGAACTAGCCTGGGACTTCTAGACGTCAAGGGGTTGGGTTGCTTGCCTTCATGTGTCCTCAGTGTCTTAGTTGGGGATGGATGAAGTCGCTAGAACTCAGCAGATGCCTGTGGAAGTGACTACCTTTTCAATGCCAAAGATTCTGTCTGTGCTTGGAGAGGTGAGGTGTGTACCTCCTGTGGTGATAATCAGGAGGTACCTGGCTCACCAGCTCTGTTGATGGAGAGACTCACTATTTGTGTATCTCTGTGCACAAATTGTCCTCATTTTTTTCCAGTTGCTATTTTCTATAATGATGGGAAAGAACTCAACAGGTTCTGAATCACGCTCAGAGGAAGCATTCACAAATGTTTGGCCACTTGGCCACTTGTCTTAGCAGGAGTCACATCAGGGATTATGGGAAAAATTGAAGTTATCTTGAGATTGAATGCTAATGCCTCTTTCTCCATCACTAGCAGAGCGCCCTGCAAACAGGGACACTGTGTTTGTCTGAGCAGCATTTCCCTACTGAGGAGAGTCCCTATGAATGTCTGGAACCTTACTGGCCGAAGAAGCAAGGAGGCCACCCGCTTTCAATCCAGAGCTTGGCATCTGGGAGGAGCAGACCACTGCCTTTGCAGTCAGCGGACACAGGAGGAGACCTCGCCAGCAGAATTCCCACTGGACAGGTCTCTTCCAAGCTCCTGAATGGATGGATCCCTGAAGAAAGATGCTGTCTCTACCCCTTATCCCTTACCTTCTCAGAGGGTAGAGTTTCACATTTCTGCTTGGGAACCCAGATGTCAGACTTCTCAAACAGAACCCAGAGTTCATAATACACAGAGTGGAAGGTAAGAGTCAGAAAAGACTAGAAGAAGCACCACTTGGCTTGAAGGGACACTTCTCTGGAAGTTCCATACCAACCCAATCAGATTCCACTAGTGCTCCACGAATGCTCTCCTCCTTCCCCTAGACCCTTCCCAATGCTCTGATGCCAATACACATTATTCCAATCGCTCAGAGCATTCTGTCTGTCTATCTATCTATCTATCTGTCTATCTATCTATCTATCTATCTATCTATCTATCTATCTATCTATCTTTCTACCTACCTACCTATCTATCCATCCATCTATCTTCTGAACTTGATTTTGTATTCATAAATTTGTTTACTTTCATTTATTCACTCAACAAATGTTTGGATACAAGATTTGGGACTGTTTGCTGTTAGAGTTTGCTCATTGCCTTGGTTCTGCATGGAATGCAAAGTCTCTGAGCTCAGGGATCATGTCTCTGACCGCACCCTCCCACTAGGAACCGCACCCAGCTCCATGATCACACTGCTAAATGAACACAGGATGGGTGCAGGAATGATCCAGGCCCTGCGGCAGACACTGGGAGGGCGAAAGTCATTCAGAAATGGCTTCTTCCTGGCCTTGAGTGGCTCAGGCTTTGTGGAATATCACTTCTACCTGAAGAAGAGCACCCATGAGCCTGCAGCCACACACCCAGTGTCAGCAGAGACACACCCTCCATATATAACTGGTGACTTGGCGGAGCGTCCTCCACCAAGTCATGAACCATGAGCCCGTAGAAGTAGTTGTCGTGTCAGAATGAACTCAACATTCTTTGGGATGCTGGCCCAGCAGATGCTCTGTCGGTACTGCTGAATCTGACACTCGAAAGGAGCCTCCCCAGCCCACTCCATGTGGGGAACCCCAGGGCTCAACGTGGCAATGAGGACCAAAGGTAGCAGCAAGAGAACAGGAAGAGTAGAGCTGCCCTTCACCGAGTCCTCAGCACCTCCAGGAGCAAGCTAAACACTGGATCGACGTATCACTTAATCCGCACAGTGACACAGGGAGCTGATGCTCATGTCTGTGTTCTGTAGGTCCAGACACTCGCCGGCACACGTTGTGATTGCAGTAGTACCTGCTGTGCCGTGGAAGGCCCACTATCCCATCCAAACCAGTCTCTCTCCAGAGTGTGTGCCTTCCACCCATGAAGACACTGGTCTTCTGCACAAACCTGGGCATGGGGACACATGACTCTACCTGGAGATGAGCCGCTGCTGCCCGATCCCTTTTCCTATTTGGGCAAATCCAGTCTCAGCACTGGTAAGAGTTTCAAAATTTCTGTTTTTTTATAAACCAAGATAATAATGATAATAATTTGTTCTGGGGACTGAACCCAGGGGCATTTTTACCACTAAACTACTCCACCGGTCCTTTTAAATTTTTTATTTTGATACAAGGTCTTGCTAACGACTAAGTTTCTTGCTAAATTGTTCACATTGACCTTGAACTGGTGATCCTTCTGCCCTAGGCTCCCTGGTGGCTGGGGTATAGGTGTGGTTTCTTTTTTTTTTTTTTTTTAATTTTTTATTGTGGGTTGTTCAAAACATTACAAATTTCTTGACATATCATATTCGACACTTTGATTCAAGTGGGTTATGAACTCCCACCTTCACCCCATACACAGATTGCAGAATCACATCAGTTACACATCCATTGATTTACAAATTGCCATCCTAGTGTCTGTTGTGCTCCGCTGCCTTTCCCATCCTCCCCCCTCC